>NW_027460425.1:0-81449 GCF_050947875.1 Dermacentor variabilis | reverse complement strand
GCAGGCTTTTCACGTCGTTTGGTAGAATCCACGTGCGCGTTCTGCCAAAAGCACCATTTGCATGCATATCGTGTGGTTTTGCAGAAAACTGCGTCCGCGTCTACCAAAAGATGCATGTGCATGCTTAAAACGCGTTTTAGCACAAATCCATGTGCCGGTGCTAAAAAGAGCAGCATCGGCATGCTTTTCACGTCGTTTGGTAGAAATCCACGTGCGCGTTCTGCCAAAAGCACCATTTGCATGCATATCGTGCGGTTTTGCAGAAAACTGCGTCCGCGTCTACCAAAAGATGCATGTGCATGCTTAAAACGCGTTTTGGCACAAATCCATGTGCGGGTGCTAAAAAGAGCAGCATCGGCATGCTTTTCACGTCGTTTGGTAGAAATCCACGTGCGCGTTCTGCCAAAAGCACCATTTGCATGCATATCGTGTGGTTTTGCAGAAAAGTGCGTCCACGTCTACCAAAAGATGCATGTGCATGCTTAAAACGCGTTTTGGCACAAATCCATGTGCGGGTGCTAAAAAGAGCAGCATCGGCATGCTTTTCACGTCGTTTGGTAGAAATCCACGTGCGCGTTCTGCCAAAAGCACCATTTGCATGCATATCGTGCGGTTTTGCAGAAAACTGCGTCCGCGTCTACCAAAAGATGCATGTGCATGCTTAAAACGCGTTTTGGCACAAATCCATGTGCCGGTGCTAAAAACAGCAGCATCGGCATGCTTTTCACGTCGTTTGATAGAAATCCACGTGCGCGTTCTGCCAAAAGCACCATTTGCATGCATATCGTGTGGTTTTGCAGAAAAGTGCGTCCGCGTCTACCAAAAGATGCATGGGCATGCTTAAAACGCGTTTTAGCACAAATCCATGTGCCGGTGCTAAAAGAGCAGCATCGGCAGGCTTTTCACGTCGTTTGGTAGAAATCCACGTGCGCGTTCTGCCAAAAGCACCATTTGCATGCATATCGTGTGGTTTTGCAGAAAAGTGCGTCCGCGTCTACCAAAAGATGCATGTGCATGCTCAAAACGCGTTTTAGCACAAATCCATGTGCCGGTGCTAAAAAGAGCAGCATCGGCAGGCTTTTCACGTCGTTTGGTAGAAATCCACGTGCGCGTTCTGCCAAAAGCACCATTTGCATGCATATCATGTGGTTTTGCAGAAAACTGCGTCCGCGTCTACCAAAAGATGCATGTGCATGCTTAACACGCGTTTTGGCACAAATCCATGTGCGGGTGCTAAAAAGAGCAGCATCGGCATGCTTTTCACGTCGTTTGGTAGAAATCCACGTGCGCGTTCTGCAAAAGCACCATTTGCATGCATATCGTGTGGTTTTGCAGAAAACTGCGTCCGCGTCTACCAAAAGATGCATGTGCATGCTTAACACGCGTTTTGGCACAAATCCATGTGCCGGTGCTAAAAAGAGCAGCATCGGCAGGCTTTTCACGTCGTTTGGTAGAAATCCACGGGCGCGTTCTGCCAAAAGCACCATTTGCATGCATATCGTGTGGTTTTGCAGAAAACTGCGTCCGCGTCTACCAAAAGATGCATGTGCATGCTTAACACGCGTTTTGGCACAAATCCATGTGCGGGTGCTAAAAAGAGCAGCATCGGTATGCTTTTCACGTCGTTTGGTAGAAATCCACGCGCGCGTTCTGCCAAAAGCACCATTTGCGTGCATAACGTGTGGTTTTGCAGAAAACTGCGTCCGCGTCTACCAAAAGATGCATGTGCATGCTTAAAACGCGTTTCGGCACAAATCCATGTGAGGGTGCTAAAAAGATCAGCATCGGCATGCTTTTCACGTCGTTTGGTAGAAATCCACGTGCGCGTTCTGCCAAAAGCACCATTTGCATGCATATCGTGCGGTTTTGCAGAAAACTGCGTCCGCGTCTACCAAAAGATGCATGTGCGTGCTTAAAACGCGTTTTGGCACAAATCCATGTGCCGGTGCTAAAAAGAGCAGCATCGGCATGCTTTTCACGTCGTTTGATAGAAATCCACGTGCGCGTTCTGCCAAAAGCACCATTTGCATGCATATCGTGTGGTTTTGCAGAAAAGTGCGTCCGCGTCTACCAAAAGATGCATGTGCATGCTTAAAACGCGTTTTAGCACAAATCCATGTGCCGGTGCTAAAAAGAGCAGCATCGGCAGGCTTTTCACGTCGTTTGGTAGAAATCCACGTGCGCGTTCTGCCAAAAGCACCATTTGCATGCATATCGTGTGGTTTTGCAGAAAACTGCGTCCGCGTCTACCAAAAGATGCATGTGCATGCTTAGCACGCGTTTTGGCACAAATATATGTGCGGGTGCTAAAAAGAGCAGCATCGGCATGCTTTTCACGTCGTTTGGTAGAAATCCACGCGCGCGTTCTGCCAAAAGCACCATTTGCATGCATATCGTGTGGTTTTGCAGAAAACTGCGTCCGCGTCTACCAAAAGATGCATGTGCATGCTTAAAACGCGTTTTGGCACAAATCCATGTGAGGGTGCTAAAAATATCAGCATCGGCATGCTTTTCACCTCGTTTGGTAGAAATCCACGTGCGCGTTCTGCCAAAAGCGCCATTTGCATGCATATCGTGTGGTTTTGCAGAAAACTGCGTCCGCGTCTACCAAAAGATGCATGTGCATGCTTAAAACGCGTTTTGGCACAAATCCATGTGCGGGTGCTAAAAAGAGCAGCATCGGCATGCTTTTCACGTCGTTTGGTGGAAATCCACGTGCGCGTTCTGCCAAAAGCACCATTTGCATGCATATCGTGTGGTTTTGCCGAAAACTGCGTCCGCGTCTACCAAAAGATGCATGTGCATGCTTAAAACGCGTTTTGGCACAAATCCATGTGCGGGTGCTAAAAAGAGCAGCATCGGCATGCTTTTCACGTCGTTGGTAGAAATCCACGTGCGCGTTCTGCCAAAAGCACCATTTGCATGCATATCGTGCGGTTTTGCAGAAAACTGCGTCCGCGTCTACCAAAAGATGCATGTGCATGCTTAAAACGCGTTTTGGCACAAATCCATGTGCGGGTGCTAAAAAGATCAGCATCGGCATGCTTTTCACGTCGTTTGGTAGAAATCCACGTGCGCGTTCGGCCAAAAGCGCCATTTGCAGGCATATGGTGTGGTTTTGCAGAAAACTGCGTCCGCGTCTACCAAAAGATGCATGTGCATGCTTAAAACGCGTTTTAGCACAAATCCATGTGCCGGTGCTAAAAAGAGCAGCATCGGCATGCTTTTCACGTCGTTTGGTAGAAATCCACGTGCGCGTTCTGCCAAAAGCACCATTTGCATGCATATCGTGTGGTTTTGCAGAAAAGTGCGTCCGCGTCTACCAAAAGATGCATGTGCTTGCTTAAAACGCGTTTTAGCACAAATCCATGTGCCGGTGCTAAAAAGAGCAGCATCGGCAGGCTTTTCACGTCGTTTGGTAGAAATCCACGTGCGCGTTCTGCCAAAAGCACCATTTGCATGCACATCGTGTGGTTTTGCAGAAAACTGCGTCCGCGTCTACCAAAAGATGCATGTGCATGCTTAAAACGCGTTTTAGCACAAATCCATGTGCCGGTGCTAAAAAGAGCAGCATCGGCATGCTTTTCACGTCGTTTGATAGAAATCCACGTGCGCGTTCTGCCAAAAGCACCATTTGCATGCATATCGTGTGGTTTGCAGAAAAGTGCGTCCGCGTCTACCAAAAGATGCATGTGCTTGCTTAAAACGCGTTTTAGCACAAATCCATGTGCCGGTGCTAAAAAGAGCAGCATCGGCAGGCTTTTCACGTCGTTTGGTAGAAATCCACGTGCGCGTTCTGCCAAAAGCACCATTTGCATGCACATCGTGTGGTTTTGCAGAAAACTGCGTCCGCGTCTACCAAAAGATGCATGTGCATGCTTAAAACGCGTTTTAGCACAAATCCATGTGCCGTGCTAAAAAGAGTAGCATCGGCATGCTTTTCACGTCGTTTGGTAGAAATCCACGTGCGCGGTTCTGCAAAAGCACCATTTGCATGCATATCGTGCGGTTTTGCAGAAAACTGCGTCCGCGTCTACCAAAAGATGCATGTGCATGCTTAAAACGCGTTTTGGCACAAATCCATGTGCCGGTGCTAAAAAGAGCAGCATCGGCATGCTTTTCACGTCGTTTGATAGAAATCCACGTGCGCGTTCTGCCAAAAGAACCATTTGCATGCATATCGTGTGGTTTTGCAGAAAAGTGCGTCGCGTCTACCAAAAGATGCATGTGCATGCTTAAAACGCGTTTTAGCACAAATCCATGTGCCGGTGCTAAAAAGAGCAGCATCGGCAGGCTTTTCACGTCGTTTGGTAGAAATCCACGTGCGCGTTCTGCCAAAAGCACCATTTGCATGCATATCGTGTGGTTTTGCAGAAAACTGCGTCCGCGTCTACCAAAAGATGCATGTGCATGCTTAAAACGCGTTTTAGCACAAATCCATGTGCCGGTGCTAAAAAGAGCAGCATCGGCATGCTTTTCACGTCGTTTGGTAGAAATCCACGTGCGCGTTCTGCCAAAAGCACCATTTGCATGCATATCGTGCGGTTTTGCAGAAAACTGCGTCCGCGTCTACCAAAAGATGCATGTGCATGCTTAAAACGCGTTTTGGCACAAATCCATGTGCGGGTGCTAAAAAGAGCAGCATCGGCATGCTTTTCACGTCGTTTGGTAGAAATCCACGTGCGCGTTCTGCCAAAGCACCATTTGCATGCATATCGTGTGGTTTTGCAGAAAAGTGCGTCCACGTCTACCAAAAGATGCATGTGCATGCTTAAAACGCGTTTTGGCACAAATCCATGTGCGGGTGCTAAAAAGAGCAGCATCGGCATGCTTTTCACGTCGTTTGGTAGAAATCCACGTGCGCGTTCTGCCAAAAGCACCATTTGCATGCATATCGTGCGGTTTTGCAGAAAACTGCGTCCGCGTCTACCAAAAGATGCATGTGCATGCTTAAAACGCGTTTTGGCACAAATCCATGTGCCGGTGCTAAAAACAGCAGCATCGGCATGCTTTTCACGTCGTTTGATAGAAATCCACGTGCGCGTTCTGCCAAAAGCACCATTTGCATGCATATCGTGTGGTTTTGCAGAAAAGTGCGTCCGCGTCTACCAAAAGATGCATGTGCATGCTTAAAACGCGTTTTAGCACAAATCCATGTGCCGGTGCTAAAAAGAGCAGCATCGGCAGGCTTTTCACGTCGTTTGGTAGAAATCCACGTGCGCGTTCTGCCAAAAGCACCATTTGCATGCATATCGTGTGGTTTTGCAGAAAACTGCGTCCGTGTCTACCAAAAGATGCATGTGCATGCTTAACACGCGTTTTGGCACAAATCCATGTGCGGGTGCTAAAAAGAGCAGCATCGGCATGCTTTTCACGTCGTTTGGTAGAAATCCACGCGCGCGTTCTGCCAAAAGCACCATTTGCGTGCATATCGTGTGGTTTTGCAGAAAACTGCGTCGCGTCTACCAAAAGATGCATGTGCATGCTTAAAACGCGTTTCGGCACAAATCCATGTGAGGGTGCTAAAAAGATCAGCATCGGCATGCTTTTCACGTCGTTTGGTAGAAATCCACGTGCGCGTTCTGCCAAAAGCGCCATTTGCATGCATATCGTGTGGTTTTGCAGAAAACTGCGTCCGCGTCTACCAAAAGATGCATGTGCATGCTTAAAACGCGTTTTAGCACAAATACATGTGCCGGTGCTAAAAAGAGCAGCATCGGCATGCTTTTCACGTCGTTTGGTAGAAATCCACGTGGGCGTTCTGCCAAAAGCACCATTTGCATGCATATCGTGCGGTTTTGCAGACAACTGCGTCCGCGTCTACCAAAAGATGCATGTGCGTGCTTAAAACGCGTTTTGGCACAAATCCATGTGCCGGTGCTAAAAAGAGCAGCATCGGCATGCTTTTCACGTCGTTTGATAGAAATCCACGTGCGCGTTCTGCCAAAAGCACCATTTGCATGCATATCGTGTGGTTTTGCAGAAAAGTGCGTCCGCGTCTACCAAAAGATGCATGTGCATGCTTAAAACGCTTTTTAGCACAAATCCATGTGCCGGTGCTAAAAAGAGCAGCATCGGCAGGCTTTTCACGTCGTTTGGTAGAAATCCACGTGCGCGTTCTGCCAAAAGCACCATTTGCATGCATATCGTGTGGTTTTGCAGAAAACTGCGTCCGCGTCTACCAAAAGATGCATGTGCATGCTTAACACGCGTTTTGGCACAAATCCATGTGCGGGTGCTAAAAAGAGCAGCATCGGTATGCTTTTCACGTCGTTTGGTAGAAATCCACGCGCGCGTTCTGCCAAAAGCACCATTTGCGTGCATATCGTGTGGTTTTGCAGAAAACTGCGTCCGCGTCTACCAAAAGATGCATGTGCATGCTTAAAACGCGTTTCGGCACAAATCCATGTGAGGGTGCTAAAAAGATCAGCATCGGCATGCTTTTCACGTCGTTTGGTAGAAATCCACGTGCGCGTTCTGCCAAAAGCGCCATTTGCATGCATATCGTGTGGTTTTGCAGAAAACTGCGTCCGCGTCTACCAAAAGATGCATGTGCATGCTTAAAACGCGTTTTAGCACAAATCCATGTGCCGGTGCTAAAAAGAGCAGCATCGGCATGCTTTTCACGTCGTTTGGTAGAAATCCACGTGCGCGTTCTGCCAAAAGCGCCATTTGCATGCATATCGTGTGGTTTTGCAGAAAACTGCGTCCGCGTCTACCAAAAGATGCATGTGCATGCTTAAAACGCGTTTTAGCACAGATCCATGTGCCGGTGCTAAAAAGAGCAGCATCGGCATGCTTTTCACGTCGTTTGGTAGAAATCCACGTGGGCGTTCTGCCAAAAGCACCATTTGCATGCATATCGTGCGGTTTTGCAGAAAACTGCGTCCGCGTCTACCAAAAGATGCATGTGCATGCTTAAAACGCGTTTTGGCACAAATCCATGTGCGGGTGCTAAAAAGAGCAGCATCGGCATGCTTTTAACGTCGTTTGGTGGAAATCCACGTGCGCGTTCTGCCAAAAGCACCATTTGCATGCATATCGTGTGGTTTTGCCGAAAACTGCGTCCGCGTCTACCAAAAGATGCATGTGCATGCTTAAAACGCGTTTTGGCACAAATCCATGTGCGGGTGCTAAAAAGAGCAGCATCGCATGCTTTTCACGTCGTTTGGTAGAAATCCACGTGCGCGTTCTGCCAAAAGCACCATTTGCATGCATATCGTGCGGTTTTGCAGAAAACTGCGTCCGCGTCTACCAAAAGATGCATGTGCATGCTTAAAACGCGTTTTGGCACAAATCCATGTGCGGGTGCTAAAAAGATCAGCATCGGCATGCTTTTCACGTCGTTTGGTAGAAATCCACGTGCGCGTTCGGCCAAAAGCGCCATTTGCATGCATATCGTGTGGTTTTGCAGAAAACTGCGTCCGCGTCTACCAAAAGATGCATGTGCATGCTTAAAACGCGTTTTAGCACAAATCCATGTGCCGGTGCTAAAAAGAGCAGCATCGGCATGCTTTTCACGTCGTTTGGTAGAAATCCACGTGCGCGTTCTGCCAAAAGCACCATTTGCATGCATATCGTGCGGTTTTGCAGAAAACTACGTCCGCGTCTACCAAAAGATGCATGTGCATGCTTAAAACGCGTTTTGGCACAAATCCATGTGCCGGTGCTAAAAAGAGCAGCATCGGCATGCTTTTCACGTCGTTTGATAGAAATCCACGTGCGCGTTCTGCCAAAAGCACCATTTGCATGCATATCGTGTGGTTTTGCAGAAAAGTGCGTCCGCGTCTACCAAAAGATGCATGTGCATGCTTAAAACGCGTTTTAGCACAAATCCATGTGCCGGTGCTAAAAAGAGCAGCATCGGCAGGCTTTTCACGTCGTTTGGTAGAAATCCACGTGCGCGTTCTGCCAAAAGCACCATTTGCATGCATATCGTGTGGTTTGCAGAAAACTGCGTCCGCGTCTACCAAAAGATGCATGTGCATGCTTAAAACGCGTTTTAGCACAAATCCATGTGCCGGTGCTAAAAAGAGCAGCATCGGCATGCTTTTCACGTCGTTTGGTAGAAATCCACGTGCGCGTTCTGCCAAAAGCACCATTTGCATGCATATCGTGCGGTTTTGCAGAAAACTGCGTCCGCGTCTACCAAAAGATGCATGTGCATGCTTAAAACGCGTTTTGGCACAAATCCATGTGCGGGTGCTAAAAAGAGCAGCATCGGCATGCTTTTCACGTCGTTTGGTAGAAATCCACGTGCGCGTTCTGCAAAAGCACCATTTGCATGCATATCGTGCGGTTTTGCAGAAAACTGCGTCCGCGTCTACCAAAAGATGCATGTGCATGCTTAAAACGCGTTTTGGCACAAATCCATGTGCGGGTGCTAAAAAGAGCAGCATCGGCATGCTTTTCACGTCGTTTGGTAGAAATCCACGTGCGCGTTCTGCCAAAAGCACCATTTGCATGCATATCGTGCGGTTTTGCAGAAAACTGCGTCCGCGTCTACCAAAAGATGCATGTGCATGCTTAAAACGCGTTTTGGCACAAATCCATGTGCCGGTGCTAAAAACAGCAGCATCGGCATGCTTTTCACGTCGTTTGATAGAAATCCACGTGCGCGTTCTGCCAAAAGCACCATTTGCATGCATATCGTGTGGTTTTGCAGAAAGTGCGTCCGCGTCTACCAA
This sequence comes from Dermacentor variabilis, assembly GCF_050947875.1. NCBI lineage: Eukaryota > Metazoa > Arthropoda > Arachnida > Ixodida > Ixodidae > Dermacentor > Dermacentor variabilis. Next base: position 72,762 of record NW_027460425.1, on the reverse strand, counting down.
AAGATGCATGGGCATGCTTAAAACGCGTTTTAGCACAAATCCATGTGCCGGTGCTAAAAAGAGCAGCATCGGCAGGCTTTTCACGTCGTTTGGTAGAAATCCACGTGCGCGTTCTGCCAAAAGCACCATTTGCATGCATATCGTGTGGTTTTGCAGAAAAGTGCGTCCGCGTCTACCAAAAGATGCATGTGCATGCTTAAAACGCGTTTTAGCACAAATCCATGTGCCGGTGCTAAAAAGAGCAGCATCGGCAGCTTTTCACGTCGTTTGGTAGAAATCCACGTGCGCGTTCTGCCAAAAGCACCATTTGCATGCATATCATGTGGTTTTGCAGAAAACTGCGTCCGCGTCTACCAAAAGATGCATGTGCATGCTTAACACGCGTTTTGGCACAAATCCATGTGCGGGTGCTAAAAAGAGCAGCATCGGCATGCTTTTCACGTCCTTTGGTAGAAATCCACGCGCGCGTTCTGCCAAAAGCACCATTTGCGTGCATATCGTGTGGTTTTGCAGAAAACTGCGTCCGCGTCTACCAAAAGATGCATGTGCATGCTTAAAACGCGTTTTGGCACAAATCATGTGAGGGTGCTAAAAAGATCAGCATCGGCATGCTTTTCACGTCGTTTGGTAGAAATCCACGTGCACGTTCTGCCAAAAGCGCCATTTGCATGCATATCGTGTGGTTTTGCAGAAAACTGCGTCCGCGTCTACCAAAAAGATGCATGTGCATGCTTAAAACGCGTTTTAGCACAAATCCATGTGCCGGTGCTAAAAAGAGCAGCATCGGCATGCTTTTCACGTCGTTTGGTAGAAATCCACGGGCGCGTTCTGCCAAAAGCGCCATTTGCATGCATATCGTGTGGTTTTGCAGAAAACTGCGTCCGCGTCAACCAAAAGATGCATGTGCATGCTTAAAACGCGTTTTAGCACAAATCCATGTGCCGGTGCTAAAAAGAGCAGCATCGGCATGCTTTTCACGTCGTTTGGTAGAAATCCACGTGCGCGTTCTGCCAAAAGCACCATTTGCATGCATATCGTGCGGTTTTGCAGAAAACTGCGTCCGCGTCTACCAAAAGATGCATGTGCATGCTTAAAACGCGTTTTGGCACAAATCCATGTGCGGGTGCTAAAAAGAGCAGCATCGGCATGCTTTTCACGTCGTTTGGTAGAAATCCACGTGCGCGTTCTGCCAAAAGCACCATTTGCATGCATATCGTGTGGTTTTGCAGAAAACTGCGTCCGCGTCTACCAAAAGATGCATGTGCATGCTTAACACGCGTTTTGGCACAAATCCATGTGCCGGTGCTAAAAAGAGCAGCATCGGCAGGCTTTTCACGTCGTTTGGTAGAAATCCACGGGCGCGTTCTGCCAAAAGCACCATTTGCATGCATATCGTGTGGTTTTGCAGAAAACTGCGTCCGCGTCTACCAAAAGATGCATGTGCATGCTTAACACGCGTTTTGGCACAAATCCATGTGCGGGTGCTAAAAAGAGCAGCATCGGTATGCTTTTCACGTCGTTTGGTAGAAATCCACGCGCGCGTTCTGCAAAAGCACCATTTGCGTGCATATCGTGTGGTTTTGCAGAAAACTGCGTCCGCGTCTACCAAAAGATGCATGTGCATGCTTAAAACGCGTTTCGGCACAAATCCATGTGAGGGTGCTAAAAAGATCAGCATCGGCATGCTTTTCACGTCGTTTGGTAGAAATCCACGTGCGCGTTCTGCCAAAAGCACCATTTGCATGCATATCGTGCGGTTTTGCAGAAAACTGCGTCCGCGTCTACCAAAAGATGCATGTGCGTGCTTAAAACGCGTTTTGGCACAAATCCATGTGCCGGTGCTAAAAAGAGCAGCATCGGCATGCTTTTCACGTCGTTTGATAGAAATCCACGTGCGCGTTCTGCCAAAAGCACCATTTGCATGCATATCGTGTGGTTTTGCAGAAAACTGCGTCCGCGTCTACCAAAAGATGCATGTGCATGCTTAGCACGCGTTTTGGCACAAATATATGTGCGGGTGGTAAAAAGAGCAGCATCGGCATGCTTTTCACGTCGTTTGGTAGAAATCCACGCGCGCGTTCTGCCAAAAGCACCATTTGCATGCATATCGTGTGGTTTTGCAGAAAACTGCGTCCCGCGTCTACCAAAAGATGCATGTGCATGCTTAAAACGCGTTTTGGCACAAATCCATGTGAGGGTGCTAAAAGATCAGCATCGCATGCTTTTCACCTCGTTGGTAGAAATCCACGTGCGCGTTCTGCCAAAAGCGCCATTTGCATGCATATCGTGTGGTTTTGCAGAAAACTGCGTCCGCGTCTACCAAAAGATGCATGTGCATGCTTAAAACGCGTTTTGGCACAAATCCATGTGCGGGTGCTAAAAAGAGCAGCATCGGCAGGCTTTTCACGTCGTTTGGTAGAAATCCACGTGCGCGTTCTGCCAAAAGCACCATTTGCATGCATATCGTGTGGTTTTGCAGAAACTGCGTCCGCGTCTACCAAAAGATGCATGTGCATGCTTAGCACGCGTTTTGGCACAAATATATGTGCGGGTGGTAAAAAGAGCAGCATCGGCATGCTTTTCACGTCGTTTGGTAGAAATCCACGCGCGCGTTCTGCCAAAAGCACCATTTGCATGCATATCGTGTGGTTTTGCAGAAAACTGCGTCCGCGTCTACCAAAAGATGCATGTGCATGCTTAAAACGCGTTTTGGCACAAATCCATGTGAGGGTGCTAAAAAGATCAGCATCGGCATGCTTTTCACCTCGTTTGGTAGAAATCCACGTGCGCGTTCTGCCAAAAGCGCCATTTGCATGCATATCGTGTGGTTTGCAGAAAACTGCGTCCGCGTCTACCAAAAGATGCATGTGCATGCTTAAAACGCGTTTTGGCACAAATCCATGTGCGGGTGCTAAAAAGAGCAGCATCGGCATGCTTTTCACGTCGTTTGGTGGAAATCCACGTGCGCGTTCTGCCAAAAGCACCATTTGCATGCATATCGTGTGGTTTTGCCGAAAACTGCGTCCGCGTCTACCAAAAGATGCATGTGCATGCTTAAAACGCGTTTTGGCACAAATCCATGTGCGGGTGCTAAAAAGAGCAGCATCGGCATGCTTTTCACGTCGTTTGGTAGAAATCCACGTGCGCGTTCTGCAAAAGCACCATTTGCATGCATATCGTGTGGTTTTGCAGAAAACTGCGTCCGCGTCTACCAAAAGATGCATGTGCATGCTTAGCACGCGTTTTGTACAAATCCATGTGCGGGTGCTAAAAAGAGCAGCATCGGCATGCTTTTCACGTCGTTTGGTAGAAATCCACGCGCGCGTTCTGCCAAAAGCACCATTTGCATGCATATCGTGTGGTTTTGCAGAAAACTGCGTCCGCGTCTGCCAAAAGATGCATGTGCATGCTTAAAACGCGTTTTGGCACAAATCCATGTGAGGGTGCTAAAAAGATCAGCATCGGCATGCTTTTCACCTCGTTTGGTAGAAATCCACGTGCGCGTTCTGCCAAAAGCGCCATTTGCATGCATATCGTGTGGTTTTGCAGAAAACTGCGTCCGCGTCTACCAAAAGATGCATGTGCATGCTTAAAACGCGTTTTGGCACAAATCCATGTGCGGGTGCTAAAAAGAGCAGCATCGGCATGCTTTTCACGTCGTTTGGTGGAAATCCACGTGCGCGTTCTGCCAAAAGCACCATTTGCATGCATATCGTGTGGTTTGCCGAAAACTGCGTCCGCGTCTACCAAAAGATGCATGTGCATGCTTAAAACGCGTTTTGGCACAAATCCATGTGCGGGTGCTAAAAAGAGCAGCATCGGCATGCTTTTCACGTCGTTTGATAGAAATCCACGTGCGCGTTCTGCCAAAAGCACCATTTGCATGCATATCGTGTGGTTTTGCAGAAAAGTGCGTCCGCGTCTACCAAAAGATGCATGTGCATGCTTAAAACGCGTTTTAGCACAAATCCATGTGCCGGTGCTAAAAAGAGCAGCATCGGCAGGCTTTTCACGTCGTTTGGTAGAAATCCACGTGCGCGTTCTGCCAAAAGCACCATTTGCATGCATATCGTGTGGTTTTGCAGAAAACTGCGTCCGCGTCTACCAAAAGATGCATGTGCATGCTTAAAACGCGTTTTAGCACAAATCCATGTGCCGGTGCTAAAAAGAGCAGCATCGGCATGCTTTTCACGTCGTTTGGTAGAAATCCACGTGCGCGTTCTGCCAAAAGCACCATTTGCATGCATATCGTGCGGTTTTGCAGAAAACTGCGTCCGCGTCTACCAAAAGATGCATGTGCATGCTTAAAACGCGTTTTGGCACAAATCCATGTGCGGGTGCTAAAAAGAGCAGCATCGGCATGCTTTTCACGTCGTTTGGTAGAAATCCACGTGCGCGTTCTGCCAAAAGCACCATTTGCATGCATATCGTGTGGTTTTGCAGAAAGTGCGTCCACGTCTACCAAAAGATGCATGTGCATGCTTAAAACGCGTTTTGGCACAAATCCATGTGCGGGTGCTAAAAAGAGCAGCATCGGCATGCTTTTCACGTCGTTTGGTAGAAATCCACGTGCGCGTTCTGCCAAAAGCACCATTTGCATGCATATCGTGCGGTTTGCAGAAAACTGCGTCCGCGTCTACCAAAAGATGCATGTGCATGCTTAAAAACGCGTTTTGGCACAAATCCATGTGCCGGTGCTAAAAACAGCAGCATCGGCATGCTTTTCACGTCGTTTGATAGAAATCCACGTGCGCGTTCTGCCAAAAGCACCATTTGCATGCATATCGTGTGGTTTTGCAGAAAAGTGCGTCCGCGTCTACCAAAAGATGCATGTGCATGCTTAAAACGCGTTTTAGCACAAATCCATGTGCCGGTGCTAAAAGAGCAGCATCGGCAGGCTTTTCACGTCGTTTGGTAGAAATCCACGTGCGCGTTCTGCCAAAAGCACCATTTGCATGCATATCGTGTGGTTTTGCAGAAAACTGCGTCCGTGTCTACCAAAAGATGCATGTGCATGCTTAACACGCGTTTTGGCACAAATCCATGTGCGGGTGCTAAAAAGAGCAGCATCGGCATGCTTTTCACGTCGTTTGGTAGAAATCCACGCGCGCGTTCTGCCAAAAGCACCATTTGCGTGCATATCGTGTGGTTTTGCAGAAAACTGCGTCCGCGTCTACCAAAAGATGCATGTGCATGCTTAAAACGCGTTTCGGCACAAATCCATGTGAGGGTGCTAAAAAGATCAGCATCGGCATGCTTTTCACGTCGTTTGGTAGAAATCCACGTGCGCGTTCTGCAAAAGCGCCATTTGCATGCATATCGTGTGGTTTTGCAGAAAACTGCGTCCGCGTCTACCAAAAGATGCATGTGCATGCTTAAAACGCGTTTTAGCACAAATCCATGTGCCGGTGCTAAAAGAGCAGCATCGGCATGCTTTTCACGTCGTTTGGTAGAAATCCACGTGGGCGTTCTGCCAAAAGCACCATTTGCATGCATATCGTGCGGTTTTGCAGACAACTGCGTCCGCGTCTACCAAAAGATGCATGTGCGTGCTTAAAACGCGTTTTGGCACAAATCCATGTGCCGGTGCTAAAAAGAGCAGCATCGGCATGCTTTTCACGTCGTTTGATAGAAATCCACGTGCGCGTTCTGCCAAAAGCACCATTTGCATGCATATCGTGTGGTTTTGCAGAAAAGTGCGTCCGCGTCTACCAAAAGATGCATGTGCATGCTTAAAACGCTTTTTAGCACAAATCCATGTGCCGGTGCTAAAAGAGCAGCATCGGCAGGCTTTTCACGTCGTTTGGTAGAAATCCACGTGCGCGTTCTGCCAAAAGCACCATTTGCATGCATATCGTGTGGTTTTGCAGAAAACTGCGTCCGCGTCTACCAAAAGATGCATGTGCATGCTTAGCACGCGTTTTGGTACAAATCCATGTGCGGGTGCTAAAAAGAGCAGCATCGGCATGCTTTTCACGTCGTTTGGTAGAAATCCACGCGCGCGTTCTGCCAAAAGCACCATTTGCATGCATATCGTGTGGTTTTGCAGAAAACTGCGTCCGCGTCTGCCAAAAGATGCATGTGCATGCTTAAAACGCGTTTTGGCACAAATCCATGTGAGGGTGCTAAAAAGATCAGCATCGGCATGCTTTTCACCTCGTTTGGTAGAAATCCACGTGCGCGTTCTGCCAAAAGCGCCATTTGCATGCATATCGTGTGGTTTTGCAGAAAACTGCGTCCGCGTCTACCAAAAGATGCATGTGCATGCTTTAAAACGCGTTTTGGCACAAATCCATGTGCGGGTGCTAAAAAGAGCAGCATCGGCATGCTTTTCACGTCGTTTGGTGGAAATCCACGTGCGCGTTCTGCAAAAGCACCATTTGCATGCATATCGTGTGGTTTTGCCGAAAACTGCGTCCGCGTCTACCAAAAGATGCATGTGCATGCTTAAAACGCGTTTTGGCACAAATCCATGTGCGGGTGCTAAAAAGAGCAGCATCGGCATGCTTTTCACGTCGTTTGGTAGAAATCCACGTGCGCGTTCTGCCAAAAGCACCATTTGCATGCATATCGTGCGGTTTTGCAGAAAACTGCGTCCGCGTCTACCAAAAGATGCATGTGCATGCTTAAACGCGTTTTGGCACAAATCCATGTGCGGGTGCTAAAAAGATCAGCATCGGCATGCTTTTCACGTCGTTTGGTAGAAATCCACGTGCGCGTTCGGCCAAAAGCGCCATTTGCATGCATATCGTGTGGTTTTGCAGAAAACTGCGTCCGCGTCTACCAAAAGATGCATGTGCATGCTTAAAACGCGTTTTAGCAAAAATCCATGTGCCGGTGCTAAAAAGAGCAGCATCGGCATGCTTTTCACGTCGTTTGGTAGAAATCCACGTGCGCGTTCTGCCAAAAGCACCATTTGCATGCATATCGTGCGGTTTTGCAGAAAACTGCGTCCGCGTCTACCAAAAGATGCATGTGCATGCTTAAAACGCGTTTTGGCACAAATCCATGTGCCGGTGCTAAAAAGAGCAGCATCGGCATGCTTTTCACGTCGTTTGATAGAAATCCACGTGCGCGTTCTGCCAAAAGCACCATTTGCATGCATATCGTGTGGTTTTGCAGAAAAGTGCGTCCGCGTCTACCAAAAGATGCATGTGCATGCTTAAAACGCGTTTTGGCACAAATCCATGTGCGGGTGCTAAAAAGAGCAGCATCGCCATGCTTTTCACGTCGTTTGGTGGAAATCCACGTGCGCGTTCTGCCAAAAGCACCATTTGCATGCATATCGTGTGGTTTTGCCGAAAACTGCGTCCGCGTCTACCAAAAGATGCATGTGCATGCTTAAAACGCGTTTTCGCACAAATCCATGTGCGGGTGCTAAAAAGAGCAGCATCGGCATGCTTTTCACGTCGTTTGGTAGAAATACACGTGCGCGTTCTGCCAAAAAGCACCATTTGCATGCATATCGTGCGGTTTTGCAGAAAACTGCGTCCGCGTCTACCAAAAGATGCATGTGCATGCTTAAAACGCGTTTTGGCACAAATCCATGTGCGGGTGCTAAAAAGATCAGCATCGGCATGCTTTTCACGTCGTTTGGTAGAAATCCACGTGCGCGTTCGGCCAAAAGCGCCATTTGCATGCATATCGTGTGGTTTTGCAGAAAACTGCGTCCGCGTCTACCAAAAGATGCATGTGCATGCTTAAAACGCGTTTTAGCACAAATCCATGTGCCGGTGCTAAAAAGAGCAGCATCGGCATGCTTTTCACGTCGTTTGGTAGAAATCCACGTGCGCGTTCTGCCAAAAGCACCATTTGCATGCATATCGTGCGGTTTTGCAGAAAACTGCGTCCGCGTCTACCAAAAGATGCATGTGCATGCTTAAAACGCGTTTTGGCACAAATCCATGTGCCGGTGCTAAAAAGAGCAGCATCGGCATGCTTTTCACGTCGTTTGATAGAAATCCACGTGCGCGTTCTGCCAAAAGCACCATTTGCATGCATATCGTGTGGTTTTGCAGAAAAGTGCGTCCGCGTCTACCAAAAGATGCATGTGCATGCTTAAAACGCGTTTTAGCACAAATCCATGTGCCGGTGCTAAAAAGAGCAGCATCGGCAGGCTTTTCACGTCGTTTGGTAGAAATCCACGTGCGCGTTCTGCCAAAAGCACCATTTGCATGCATATCGTGTGGTTTTGCAGAAAACTGCGTCCGCGTCTACCAAAAGATGCATGTGCATGCTTAAAACGCGTTTTAGCACAAATCCATGTGCCGGTGCTAAAAAGAGCAGCATCGGCATGCTTTTCACGTCGTTTGGTAGAAATCCACGTGCGCGTTCTGCCAAAAGCACCATTTGCATGCATATCGTGCGGTTTTGCAGAAAACTGCGTCCGCGTCTACCAAAAGATGCATGTGCATGCTTAAAACGCGTTTTGGCACAAATCCATGTGCGGGTGCTAAAAAGAGCAGCATCGGCATGCTTTTCACGTCGTTTGGTAGAAATCCACGTGCGCGTTCTGCCAAAAGCACCATTTGCATGCATATCGTGTGGTTTTGCAGAAAAGTGCATCCACGTCTACCAAAAGATGCATGTGCATGCTTAAACGCGTTTTGGCACAAATCCATGTACGGGTACTAAAAAGAGCAGCATCGGCATGCTTTTCACGTCGTTTGGTAGAAATCCACGTGCGCGTTCTGCCAAAAGCACCATTTGCATGCATATCGTGCGGTTTTGCAGAAAACTGCGTCCGCGTCTACCAAAAGATGCATGTGCATGCTTAAAACGCGTTTTGGCACAAATCCATGTGCCGGTGCTAAAAACAGCAGCATCGGCATGCTTTTCACGTCGTTTGATAGAAATCCACGTGCGCGTTCTGCCAAAAGCACCATTTGCATGCATATCGTGTGGTTTTGCAGAAAAGTGCGTCCGCGTCTACCAAAAGATGCATGTGCATGCTTAAAACGCGTTTAGCGCAAATCCATGTGCCGGTGCTAAAAAGAGCAGCATCGGCAGGCTTTTCACGTCGTTTGGTAGAAATCCACGTGCGCGTTCTGCCAAAAGCACCATTTGCATGCATATCGTGTGGTTTTGCAGAAAACTGCGTCCGTGTCTACAAAAGATGCATGTGCATGCTTAACATGCGTTTTGGCACAAATCCATGTGCGGGTGCTAAAAAGAGCAGCATCGGCATGCTTTTCACGTCGTTTGGTAGAAATCCACGCGCGTGTTCTGCCAAAAGCACCATTTGCGTGCATATCGTGTGGTTTTGCAGAAAACTGCGTCCGCGTCTACCAAAAGATGCATGTGGATGCTTAAAACGCGTTTTGGCACAAATCCATGTGAGGGTGCTAAAAAGATCAGCATCGGCATGCTTTTCACGTCGTTTGGTAGAAATCCACGTGCGCGTTCTGCCAAAAGCGCCATTTGCATGCATATCGTGTGGTTTTGCAGAAAACTGCGTCCGTGTCTACCAAAGATGCATGTGCATGCTTAAAACTCGTTTTAGCACAAATCCATGTGCCGGTGCTAAAAAGAGCAGCATCGGCATGCTTTTCACGTCGTTTGGTAGAAATCCACGTGCGCGTTCTGCCAAAAGCACCATTTGCATGCATATCGTGTGGTTTTGCAGAAAACTGCGTCCGCGTCTACCAAAAGATGCATGTGCATGCTTAAAACGCGTTTTAGCACAAATCCATGTGCCGGTGCTAAAAAGAGCAGCATCGGCATGCTTTTCACGTCGTTTGGTAGAAATCCACGTGCGCGTTCTGCCAAAAGCACCATTTGCATGCATATCGTGCGGTTTTGCAGAAAACTGCGTCCGCGTCTACCAAAAGATGCATGTGCATGCTTAAAACGCGTTTTGGCACAAATCCATGTGCGGGTGCTAAAAAGAGCAGCATCGGCATGCTTTTCACGTCGTTTGGTAGAAATCCACGTGCGCGTTCTGCCAAAAGCACCATTTGCATGCATATCGTGTGGTTTTGCAGAAAAGTGCGTCCACGTCTACCAAAAGATGCATGTGCATGCTTAAAACGCGTTTTGGCACAAATCCATGTGCGGGTGCTAAAAGAGCAGCATCGGCATGCTTTTCACGTCGTTTGGTAGAAATCCACGTGCGCGTTCTGCCAAAAGCACCATTTGCATGCATATCGTGCGGTTTTGCAGAAAACTGCGTCCGCGTCTACCAAAAGATGCATGTGCATGCTTAAAACGCGTTTTGGCACAAATCCATGTGCCGGTGCTAAAAACAGCAGCATCGGCATGCTTTTCACGTCGTTTGATAGAAATCCACGTGCGCGTTCTGCCAAAAGCACCATTTGCATGCATATCGTGTGGTTTTGCAGAAAACTGCGTCCGTGTCTACCAAAAGATGCATGTGCATGCTTAACACGCGTTTTGGCACAAATCCATGTGCGGGTGCTAAAAGAGCAGCATCGGCATGCTTTTCACGTCGTTGGTAGAAATCCACGCGCGCGTTCTGCCAAAAGCACCATTTGCGTGCATATCGTGTGGTTTTGCAGAAAACTGCGTCCGCGTCTACCAAAAGATGCATGTGCATGCTTAAAACGCGTTTCGGCACAAATCCATGTGAGGGTGCTAAAAAGATCAGCATCGGCATGCTTTTCACGTCGTTTGGTAGAAATCCACGTGCGCGTTCTGCCAAAAGCGCCATTTGCATGCATATCGTGTGGTTTTGCAGAAAACTGCGTCCGCGTCTACCAAAGATGCATGTGCATGCTTAAAACGCGTTTTAGCACAAATCCATGTGCCGGTGCTAAAAAGAGCAGCATCGGCATGCTTTTCACGTCGTTGGTAGAAATCCACGTGGGCGTTCTGCCAAAAGCACCATTTGCATGCATATCGTGCAGTTTTGCAGACAACTGCGTCCGCGTCTACCAAAAGATGCATGTGCGTGCTTAAAACGCGTTTGGCACAAATCCATGTGCCGGTGCTAAAAAGAGCAGCATCGGCATGCTTTTCACGTCGTTTGATAGAAATCCACGTGCGCGTTCTGCCAAAAGCACCATTTGCATGCATATCGTGTGGTTTTGCAGAAAAGTGCGTCCGCGTCTACCAAAAGATGCATGTGCATGCTTAAAACGCTTTTTAGCACAAATCCATGTGCCGGTGCTAAAAAGAGCAGCATCGGCAGGCTTTTCACGTCGTTTGGTAGAAATCCACGTGCGCGTTCTGCCAAAAGCACCATTTGCATGCATATCGTGTGGTTTTGCAGAAAACTGCGTCCGCGTCTACCAAAAGATGCATGTGCATGCTTAGCACGCGTTTTGGTACAAATCCATGTGCGGGTGCTAAAAAGAGCAGCATCGGCATGCTTTTCACGTCGTTTGGTAGAAATCCACGCGCGCGTTCTGCCAAAAGCACCATTTGCATGCATATCGTGTGGTTTTGCAGAAAACTGCGTCCGCGTCTGCCAAAAGATGCATGTGCATGCTTAAAACGCGTTTTGGCACAAATCCATGTGAGGGTGCTAAAAAGATCAGCATCGGCATGCTTTTCACCTCGTTTGGTAGAAATCCACGTGCGCGTTCTGCCAAAAGCGCCATTTGCATGCATATCGTGTGGTTTTGCAGAAAACTGCGTCCGCGTCTACCAAAAGATGCATGTGCATGCTTAAAACGCGTTTTGGCACAAATCCATGTGCGGGTGCTAAAAAGAGCAGCATCGGCATGCTTTTCACGTCGTTTGGTGGAAATCCACGTGCGCGTTCTGCCAAAAGCACCATTTGCATGCATATCGTGTGGTTTTGCCGAAAACTGCGTCCGCGTCTACCAAAAGATGCATGTGCATGCTTAAAACGCGTTTTGGCACAAATCCATGTGCGGGTGCTAAAAAGAGCAGCATCGGCATGCTTTTCACGTCGTTTGGTAGAAATCCACGTGCGCGTTCTGCCAAAAGCACCATTTGCATGCATATCGTGCGGTTTTGCAGAAAACTGCGTCCGCGTCTACCAAAAGATGCATGTGCATGCTTAAAACGCGTTTTGGCACAAATCCATGTGCGGGTGCTAAAAGATCAGCATCGGCATGCTTTTCACGTCGTTTGGTAGAAATCCACGTGCGCGTTCGGCCAAAAGCGCCATTTGCATGCATATCGTGTGGTTTTGCAGAAAACTGCGTCCGCGTCTACCAAAAGATGCATGTGCATGCTTAAAACGCGTTTTAGCAAAAATCCATGTGCCGGTGCTAAAAAGAGCAGCATCGGCATGCTTTTCACGTCGTTTGGTAGAAATCCACGTGCGCGTTCTGCCAAAAGCACCATTTGCATGAATATCGTGCGGTTTTGCAGAAAACTGCGTCCGCGTCTACCAAAAGATGCATGTGCATGCTTAAAACGCGTTTTGGCACAAATCCATGTGCCGGTGCTAAAAGAGCAGCATCGGCATGCTTTTCACGTCGTTTGATAGAAATCCACGTGCGCGTTCTGCCAAAAGCACCATTTGCATGCATATCGTGTGGTTTTGTAGAAAAGTGCGTCCGCGTCTACCAAAGATGCATGTGCATGCTTAAAACGCGTTTTGCACAAATCCATGTGCGGGTGCTAAAAAGAGCAGCATCGGCATGCTTTTCACGTCGTTTGGTGGAAATCCACGTGCGCGTTCTGCCAAAAGCACCATTTGCATGCATATCGTGTGGTTTGCCGAAAACTGCGTCCGCGTCTACCAAAAGATGCATGTGCATGCTTAAAACGCGTTTTGGCACAAATCCATGTGCGGGTGCTAAAAAGAGCAGCATCGGCATGCTTTTCACGTCGTTTGGTAGAAATACACGTGCGCGTTCTGCCAAAAGCACCATTTGCATGCATATCGTGCGGTTTTGCAGAAAACTGCGTCCGCGTCTACCAAAAGATGCATGTGCATGCTTAAAACGCGTTTTGGCACAAATCCATGTGCGGGTGCTAAAAAGATCAGCATCGGCATGCTTTTCACGTCGTTTGGTAGAAATCCACGTGCGCGTTCGGCCAAAAGCGCCATTTGCATGCATATCGTGTGGTTTTGCAGAAAACTGCGTCCGCGTCTACCAAAAGATGCATGTGCATGCTTAAAACGCGTTTTAGCACAAATCCATGTGCCGGTGCTAAAAAGAGCAGCATCGGCATGCTTTTCACGTCGTTTGGTAGAAATCCACGTGCGCGTTCTGCCAAAAGCACCATTTGCATGCATATCGTGCGGTTTTGCAGAAAACTGCGTCCGCGTCTACCAAAAGATGCATGTGCATGCTTAAAACGCGTTTTGGCACAAATCCATGTGCCGGTGCTAAAAAGAGCAGCATCGGCATGCTTTTCACGTCGTTTGATAGAAATCCACGTGCGCGTTCTGCCAAAAGCACCATTTGCATGCATATCGTGTGGTTTTGCAGAAAAGTGCGTCCGCGTCTACCAAAAGATGCATGTGCATGCTTAAAACGCGTTTTAGCACAAATCCATGTGCCGGTGCTAAAAACAGCAGCATCGGCATGCTTTTCACGTCGTTTGATAGAAATCCACGTGCGCGTTCTGCCAAAAGCACCATTTGCATGCATATCGTGTGGTTTTGCAGAAAAGTGCGTCCGCGTCTACCAAAAGATGCATGTGCATGCTTAAAACGCGTTTTAGCGCAAATCCATGTGCCGGTGCTAAAAAGAGCAGCATCGGCAGGCTTTTCACGTCGTTTGGTAGAAATCCACGTGCGCGTTCTGCCAAAAGCACCATTTGCATGCATATCGTGTGGTTTTGCAGAAAACTGCGTCCGTGTCTACCAAAAGATGCATGTGCATGCTTAACATGCGTTTTGGCACAAATCCATGTGCGGGTGCTAAAAAGAGCAGCATCGGCATGCTTTTCACGTCGTTTGGTAGAAATCCACGCGCGTGTTCTGCCAAAAGCACCATTTGCGTGCATATCGTGTGGTTTTGCAGAAAACTGCGTCCGCGTCTACCAAAAGATGCATGTGGATGCTTAAAACGCGTTTTGGCACAAATCCATGTGAGGGTGCTAAAAAGATCAGCATCGGCATGCTTTTCACGTCGTTTGGTAGAAATCCACGTGCGCGTTCTGCCAAAAGCGCCATTTGCATGCATATCGTGTGGTTTTGCAGAAAAGTGCGTCCGCGTCTACCAAAAGATGCATGTGCATGCTTAAAAAGCGTTTTAGCACAAATCCATGTGCCGGTGCTAAAAAGAGCAGCATCGGCATGCTTTTCACGTCGTTTGGTAGAAATCCACGTGCGCGTTCTGCCAAAAGCACCATTTGCATGCATATCGTGCGGTTTTGCAGAAAACTGCGTCCGCGTCTACCAAAAGATGCATGTGCATGCTTAAAACGCGTTTTGGCACAAATCCATGTGCCGGTGCTAAAAACAGCAGCATCGGCATGCTTTTCACGTCGTTTGATAGAAATCCACGTGCGCGTTCTGCCAAAAGCACCATTTGCATGCATATCGTGTGGTTTTGCAGAAAACTGCGTCCGTGTCTACCAAAAGATGCATGTGCATGCTTAACACGCGTTTTGGCACAAATCCATGTGCGGGTGCTAAAAAGAGCAGCATCGGCATGCTTTTCACGTCGTTTGGTAGAAATCCACGCGCGCGTTCTGCCAAAAGCACCATTTGCGTGCATATCGTGTGGTTTTGCAGAAAACTGCGTCCGCGTCTACCAAAAGATGCATGTGCATGCTTAAAACGCGTTTCGGCACAAATCCATGTGAGGGTGCTAAAAAGATCAGCATCGGCATGCTTTTCACGTCGTTTGGTAGAAATCCACGTGCGCGTTCTGCCAAAAGCGCCATTTGCATGCATATCGTGTGGTTTTGCAGAAAACTGCGTCCGCGTCTACCAAAAGATGCATGTGCATGCTTAAAACGCGTTTTAGCACAAATCCATGTGCCGGTGCTAAAAAGAGCAGCATCGGCATGCTTTTCACGTCGTTTGGTAGAAATCCACGTGGGCGTTCTGCCAAAAGCACCATTTGCATGCATATCGTGCAGTTTTGCAGACAACTGCGTCCGCGTCTACCAAAAGATGCATGTGCGTGCTTAAAACGCGTTTTGGCACAAATCCATGTGCCGGTGCTAAAAAGAGCAGCATCGGCATGCTTTTCACGTCGTTTGATAGAAATCCACGTGCGCGTTCTGCCAAAAGCACCATTTGCATGCATATCGTGTGGTTTTGCAGAAAAGTGCGTCCGCGTCTACCAAAAGATGCATGTGCATGCTTAAAACGCTTTTTAGCACAAATCCATGTGCCGGTGCTAAAAAGAGCAGCATCGGCAGGCTTTTCACGTCGTTTGGTAGAAATCCACGTGCGCGTTCTGCCAAAAGCACCATTTGCATGCATATCGTGTGGTTTTGCAGAAAACTGCGTCCGCGTCTACCAAAAGATGCATGTGCATGCTTAGCACGCGTTTTGGTACAAATCCATGTGCGGGTGCTAAAAAGAGCAGCATCGGCATGCTTTTCACGTCGTTTGGTAGAAATCCACGCGCGCGTTCTGCCAAAAGCACCATTTGCATGCATATCGTGTGGTTTTGCAGAAAACTGCGTCCGCGTCTGCCAAAAGATGCATGTGCATGCTTAAAACGCGTTTTGGCACAAATCCATGTGAGGGTGCTAAAAAGATCAGCATCGGCATGCTTTTCACCTCGTTTGGTAGAAATCCACGTGCGCGTTCTGCCAAAAGCGCCATTTGCATGCATATCGTGTGGTTTTGCAGAAAACTGCGTCCGCGTCTACCAAAAGATGCATGTGCATGCTTAAAACGCGTTTTGGCACAAATCCATGTGCGGGTGCTAAAAAGAGCAGCATCGGCATGCTTTTCACGTCGTTTGGTGGAAATCCACGTGCGCGTTCTGCCAAAAGCACCATTTGCATGCATATCGTGTGGTTTTGCCGAAAACTGCGTCCGCGTCTACCAAAAGATGCATGTGCATGCTTAAAACGCGTTTTGGCACAAATCCATGTGCGGGTGCTAAAAAGAGCAGCATCGGCATGCTTTTCACGTCGTTTGGTAGAAATCCACGTGCGCGTTCTGCCAAAAGCACCATTTGCATGCATATCGTGCGGTTTTGCAGAAAACTGCGTCCGCGTCTACCAAAAGATGCATGTGCATGCT
This sequence comes from Dermacentor variabilis, assembly GCF_050947875.1. Lineage (NCBI taxonomy): Eukaryota > Metazoa > Arthropoda > Arachnida > Ixodida > Ixodidae > Dermacentor > Dermacentor variabilis. The sequence continues at coordinate 56,663 of NW_027460425.1, read as the reverse complement.
TAAAACGCGTTTTGGCACAAATCCATGTGCGGGTGCTAAAAAGATCAGCATCGGCATGCTTTTCACGTCGTTTGGTAGAAATCCACGTGCGCGTTCGGCCAAAAGCGCCATTTGCATGCATATCGTGTGGTTTTGCAGAAAACTGCGTCCGCGTCTACCAAAAGATGCATGTGCATGCTTAAAACGCGTTTTAGCAAAAATCCATGTGCCGGTGCTAAAAAGAGCAGCATCGGCATGCTTTTCACGTCGTTTGGTAGAAATCCACGTGCGCGTTCTGCCAAAAGCACCATTTGCATGAATATCGTGCGGTTTTGCAGAAAACTGCGTCCGCGTCTACCAAAAGATGCATGTGCATGCTTAAAACGCGTTTTGGCACAAATCCATGTGCGGGTGCTAAAAAGAGCAGCATCGGCATGCTTTTCACGTCGTTTGGTGGAAATCCACGTGCGCGTTCTGCCAAAAGCACCATTTGCATGCATATCGTGTGGTTTTGCCGAAAACTGCGTCCGCGTCTACCAAAAGATGCATGTGCATGCTTAAAACGCGTTTTGGCACAAATCCATGTGCGGGTGCTAAAAAGAGCAGCATCGGCATGCTTTTCACGTCGTTTGGTAGAAATACACGTGCGCGTTCTGCCAAAAGCACCATTTGCATGCATATCGTGCGGTTTTGCAGAAAACTGCGTCCGCGTCTACCAAAAGATGCATGTGCATGCTTAAAACGCGTTTTGGCACAAATCCATGTGCGGGTGCTAAAAAGATCAGCATCGGCATGCTTTTCACGTCGTTTGGTAGAAATCCACGTGCGCGTTCGGCCAAAAGCGCCATTTGCATGCATATCGTGTGGTTTTGCAGAAAACTGCGTCCGCGTCTACCAAAAGATGCATGTGCATGCTTAAAACGCGTTTTAGCACAAATCCATGTGCCGGTGCTAAAAAGAGCAGCATCGGCATGCTTTTCACGTCGTTTGGTAGAAATCCACGTGCGCGTTCTGCCAAAAGCACCATTTGCATGCATATCGTGCGGTTTTGCAGAAAACTGCGTCCGCGTCTACCAAAAGATGCATGTGCATGCTTAAAACGCGTTTTGGCACAAATCCATGTGCCGGTGCTAAAAAGAGCAGCATCGGCATGCTTTTCACGTCGTTTGATAGAAATCCACGTGCGCGTTCTGCCAAAAGCACCATTTGCATGCATATCGTGTGGTTTTGCAGAAAAGTGCGTCCGCGTCTACCAAAAGATGCATGTGCATGCTTAAAACGCGTTTTAGCACAAATCCATGTGCCGGTGCTAAAAACAGCAGCATCGGCATGCTTTTCACGTCGTTTGATAGAAATCCACGTGCGCGTTCTGCCAAAAGCACCATTTGCATGCATATCGTGTGGTTTTGCAGAAAAGTGCGTCCGCGTCTACCAAAAGATGCATGTGCATGCTTAAAACGCGTTTTAGCGCAAATCCATGTGCCGGTGCTAAAAAGAGCAGCATCGGCAGGCTTTTCACGTCGTTTGGTAGAAATCCACGTGCGCGTTCTGCCAAAAGCACCATTTGCATGCATATCGTGTGGTTTTGCAGAAAACTGCGTCCGTGTCTACCAAAAGATGCATGTGCATGCTTAACATGCGTTTTGGCACAAATCCATGTGCGGGTGCTAAAAAGAGCAGCATCGGCATGCTTTTCACGTCGTTTGGTAGAAATCCACGCGCGTGTTCTGCCAAAAGCACCATTTGCGTGCATATCGTGTGGTTTTGCAGAAAACTGCGTCCGCGTCTACCAAAAGATGCATGTGGATGCTTAAAACGCGTTTTGGCACAAATCCATGTGAGGGTGCTAAAAAGATCAGCATCGGCATGCTTTTCACGTCGTTTGGTAGAAATCCACGTGCGCGTTCTGCCAAAAGCGCCATTTGCATGCATATCGTGTGGTTTTGCAGAAAACTGCGTCCGTGTCTACCAAAAGATGCATGTGCATGCTTAAAACTCGTTTTAGCACAAATCCATGTGCCGGTGCTAAAAAGAGCAGCATCGGCATGCTTTTCACGTCGTTTGGTAGAAATCCACGTGCGCGTTCTGCCAAAAGCGCCATTTGCATGCATATCGTGTGGTTTTGCAGAAAACTGCGTCCGCGTCTACCAAAAGATGCATGTGCATGCTTAAAACGCGTTTTAGCACAAATCCATGTGCCGGTGCTAAAAAGAGCAGCATCGGCATGCTTTTCACGTCGTTTGGTAGAAATCCACGTGCGCGTTCTGCCAAAAGCACCATTTGCAAGCATATCGTGCGGTTTTGCAGAAAACTGCGTCCGCGTCTACCAAAAGATACATGTGCATGCTTAAAACGCGTTTTGGCACAAATCCATGTGCCGGTGCTAAAAAGAGCAGCATCGGCATGCTTTTTACGTCGTTTGGTAGAAATCCACGTGCGCGTTCTGCCAAAAGCACCATTTGCATGCATATCGTGTGGTTTTGCAGAAAAGTGCGTCCGCGTCTACCAAAAGATGCATGTGCATGCTTAAAACGCGTTTTAGCACAAATCCATGTGCCGGTGCTAAAAAGAGCAGCATCGGCAGGCTTTTCACGTCGTTTGGTAGAAATCCACGTGCGCGTTCTGCCAAAAGCACCATTTGCATGCATATCGTGTGGTTTTGCAGAAAACTGCGTCCGTGTCTACCAAAAGATGCATGTGCATGCTTAACACGCGTTTTGGCACAAATCCATGTGCGGGTGCTAAAAAGAGCAGCATCGGCATGCTTTTCACGTCGTTTGGTAGAAATACACGCGCGCGTTCTGCCAAAAGCACCATTTGCGTGCATATCGTGTGGTTTTGCAGAAAACTGCGTCCGCGTCTACCAAAAGATGCATGTGGATGCTTAAAACGCGTTTTGGCACAAATCCATGTGAGGGTGCTAAAAAGATCAGCATCGGCATGCTTTTCACGTCGTTTGGTAGAAATCCACGTGCGCGTTCTGCCAAAAGCGCCATTTGCATGCATATCGTGTGGTTTTGCAGAAAAGTGCGTCCGCGTCTACCAAAAGATGCATGTGCATGCTTAAAAAGCGTTTTAGCACAAATCCATGTGCCGGTGCTAAAAAGAGCAGCATCGGCAGGCTTTTCACGTCGTTTGGTAGAAATCCACGTGCGCGTTCTGCCAAAAGCGCCATTTGCATGCATATCGTGTGGTTTTGCAGAAAAGTGCGTCCGCGTCTACCAAAAGATGCATGTGCATGCTTAAAAAGCGTTTTAGCACAAATCCATGTGCCGGTGCTAAAAAGAGCAGCATCGGCAGGCTTTTCACGTCGTTTGGTAGAAATCCACGTGCGCGTTCGGCCAAAAGCGCCATTTGCATGCATATCGTGTGGTTTTGCAGAAAACTGCGTCCGCGTCTACCAAAAGATGCATGTGCATGCTTAAAACGCGTTTTAGCACAAATCCATGTGCCGGTGCTAAAAAGAGCAGCATCGGCATGCTTTTCACGTCGTTTGGTAGAAATCTACGTGCGCGTTCTGCCAAAAGCACCATTTGCATGCATATGGTGCGGTTTTGCAGAAAACTGCGTCCGCGTCTACCAAAAGATGCATGTGCATGCTTAAAACGCGTTTTGGCACAAATCCATGTGCCGGTGCTAAAAAGAGCAGCATCGGCATGCTTTTCACGTCGTTTGATAGAAATCCACGTGCGCGTTCTGCCAAAAGCACCATTTGCATGCATATCGTGTGGTTTTGCAGAAAATGCGTCCACGTCTACCAAAAGATGCATGTGCATGCTTAAAACGCGTTTTGGCACAAATCCATGTGCGGGTGCTAAAAAGAGCAGCATCGGCATGCTTTTCACGTCGTTTGGTAGAAATCCACGTGCGCGTTCTGCCAAAAGCACCATTTGCATGCATATCGTGCGGTTTTGCAGAAAACTGCGTCCGCGTCTACCAAAAGATGCATGTGCATGCTTAAAACGCGTTTTGGCACAAATCCATGTGCCGGTGCTAAAAACAGCAGCATCGGCATGCTTTTCACGTCGTTTGATAGAAATCCACGTGCGCGTTCTGCCAAAAGCACCATTTGCATGCATATCGTGTGGTTTTGCAGAAAAGTGCGTCCGCGTCTACCAAAAGATGCATGTGCATGCTTAAAACGCGTTTTAGCACAAATCCATGTGCCGGTGCTAAAAAGAGCAGCATCGGCAGGCTTTTCACGTCGTTTGGTAGAAATCCACGTGCGCGTTCTGCCAAAAGCACCATTTGCATGCATATCGTGTGGTTTTGCAGAAAACTGCGTCCGTGTCTACCAAAAGATGCATGTGCATGCTTAAAACGCGTTTTGGCACAAATCCATGTGCGGGTGCTAAAAAGAGCAGCATCGGCATGCTTTTCACGTCGTTTGGTAGAAATCCACGTGCGCGTTCTGCCAAAAGCACCATTTGCATGCATATCGTGTGGTTTTGCAGAAAACTGCGTCCGCGTCTACCAAAAGATGCATGTGCATGCTTAAAACGCGTTTTGGCACAAATCCATGTGAGGGTGCTAAAAAGATCAGCATCGGCATGCTTTTCACCTCGTTTGGTAGAAATCCACGTGCGCGTTCTGCCAAAAGCGCCATTTGCATGCATATCGTGTGGTTTTGCAGAAAACTGCGTCCGCGTCTACCAAAAGATGCATGTGCATGCTTAAAACGCGTTTTGGCACAAATCCATGTGCGGGTGCTAAAAAGCGCAGCATCGGCATGCTTTTCATGTCGTTTGGTGGAAATCCACGTGCGCGTTCTGCCAAAAGCACCATTTGCATGCATATCGTGTGGTTTTGCCGAAAACTGCGTCCGCGTCTACCAAAAGATGCATGTGCATGCTTAAAACGCGTTTTGGCACAAATCCATCTGCGGGTGCTAAAAAGAGCACCATCGGCATGCTTTTCACGTCGTTTGGTAGAAATCCACGTGCGCGTTCTGCCAAAAGCACCATTTGCATGCATATCGTGCGGTTTTGCAGAAAACTGCGTCCGCGTCTACCAAAAGATGCATGTGCATGCTTAAAACGCGTTTTGGCACAAATCCATGTGCGGGTGCTAAAAAGATCAGCATCGGCATGCTTTTCACGTCGTTTGGTAGAAATCCACGTGCGCGTTCGGCCAAAAGCGCCATTTGCATGCATATCGTGTGGTTTTGCAGAAAACTGCGTCCGCGTCTACCAAAAGATGCATGTGCATGCTTAAAACGCGTTTTAACACAAATCCATGTGCCGGTGCTAAAAAGAGCAGCATCGGCATGCTTTTCATGTCGTTTGGTAGAAATCCACGTGCGCGTTCTGCCAAAAGCACCATTTGCATGCATATCGTGCGGTTTTGCAGAAAACTGCGTCCGCGTCTACCAAAAGATGCATGTGCATGCTTAAAACGCGTTTTGGCACAAATCCATGTGCCGGTGCTAAAAAGAGCAGCATCGGCATGCTTTTCACGTCGTTTGATAGAAATCCACGTGCGCGTTCTGCCAAAAGCACCATTTGCATGCATATCGTGTGGTTTTGCAGAAAAGTGCGTCCGCGTCTACCAAAAGATGCATGTGCATGCTTAAAACGCGTTTTAGCACAAATATATGTGCCGGTGCTAAAAAGAGCAGCATCGGCAGGCTTTTCACGTCGTTTGGTAGAAATCCACGTGCGCGTTCTGCCAAAAGCACCATTTGCATGCATATCGTGTGGTTTTGCAGAAAACTGCGTCCGCGTCTACCAAAAGATGCATGTGCATGCTTAAAACGCGTTTTAGCACAAATCCATGTGCCGGTGCTAAAAAGAGCAGCATCGGCATGCTTTTCACGTCGTTTGGTAGAAATCCACGTGCGCGTTCTGCCAAAAGCACCATTTGCATGCATATCGTGCGGTTTTGCAGAAAACTGCGTCCGCGTCTACCAAAAGATGCATGTGCATGCTTAAAACGCGTTTTGGCACAAATCTATGTGCGGGTGCTAAAAAGAGCAGCATCGGCATGCTTTTCACGTCGTTTGGTAGAAATACACGTGCGCGTTCTGCCAAAAGCACCATTTGCATGCATATCGTGTGGTTTTGCAGAAAATGCGTCCACGTCTACCAAAAGATGCATGTGCATGCTTAAAACGCGTTTTGGCACAAATCCATGTGCGGGTGCTAAAAAGAGCAGCATCGGCATGCTTTTCACGTCGTTTGGTAGAAATCCACGTGCGCGTTCTGCCAAAAGCACCATTTGCATGCATATCGTGCGGTTTTGCAGAAAACTGCGTCCGCGTCTACCAAAAGATGCATGTGCATGCTTAAAACGCGTTTTGGCACAAATCCATGTGCCGGTGCTAAAAACAGCAGCATCGGCATGCTTTTCACGTCGTTTGATAGAAATCCACGTGCGCGTTCTGCTAAAAGCACCATTTGCATGCATATCGTGTGGTTTTGCAGAAAAGTGCGTCCGCGTCTACCAAAAGATGCATGTGCATGCTTAAAACGCGTTTTAGCACAAATCCATGTGCCGGTGCTAAAAAGAGCAGCATCGGCAGGCTTTTCACGTCGTTTGGTAGAAATCCACGTGCGCGTTCTGCCAAAAGCACCATTTGCATGCATATCGTGTGGTTTTGCAGAAAACTGCGTCCGTGTCTACCAAAAGATGCATGTGCATGCTTAACACGCGTTTTGGCACAAATCCATGTGCGGGTGCTAAAAAGAGCAGCATCGGCATGCTTTTCACGTCGTTTGGTAGAAATCCACGCGCGCGTTCTGCCAAAAGCACCATTTGCGTGCATATCGTGTGGTTTTGCAGAAAACTGCGTCCGCGTCTACCAAAAGATGCATGTGGATGCTTAAAACGCGTTTTGGCACAAATCCATGTGAGGGTGCTAAAAAGATCAGCATCGGCATGCTTTTCACGTCGTTTGGTAGAAATCCACGTGCGCGTTCTGCCAAAAGCGCCATTTGCATGCATATCGTGTGGTTTTGCAGAAAACTGCGTCCGTGTCTACCAAAAGATGCATGTGCATGCTTAAAACGCGTTTTAGCACAAATCCATGTGCCGGTGCTAAAAAGAGCAGCATCGGCATGCTTTTCACGTCGTTTGGTAGAAATCCACGTGCGCGTTCTGCCAAAAGCGCCATTTGCATGCATATCGTGTGGTTTTGCTGAAAACTGCGTCCGCGTCTACCAAAAGATGCATGTGCATGCTTAAAACGCGTTTTAGCACAAATCCATGTGCCGGTGCTAGAAAGAGCAGCATCGGCATGCTTTTCACGTCGTTTGGTAGAAATCCACGTGCGCGTTCTGCCAAAAGCGCCATTTGCAAGCATATCGTGCGGTTTTGCAGAAAACTGCGTCCGCGTCTACCAAAAGATGCATGTGCATGCTTAAAACGCGTTTTGGCACAAATCCATGTGCCGGTGCTAAAAAGAGCAGCATCGGTATGCTTTTTACGTCGTTTGGTAGAAATCCACGTGCGCGTTCTGCCAAAAGCACCATTTGCATGCATATCGTGTGGTTTTGCAGAAAACTGCGTCCGCGTCTACCAAAAGATGCATGTGCATGCTTAAAACGCGTTTTGGCACAAATCCATGTGAGGGTGCTAAAAAGATCAGCATCGGCATGCTTTTCACCTCGTTTGGTAGAAATCCACGTGCGCGTTCTGCCAAAAGCGCCATTTGCATGCATATCGTGTGGTTTTGCAGAAAACTGCGTCCGCGTCTACCAAAAGATGCATGTGCATGCTTAAAACGCGCTTTGGCACAAATCCATGTGCGGGTGCTAAAAACAGCAGCATCGGCATGCTTTTCACGTCGTTTGGTAGAAATCCACGTGCGCGTTCTGCCAAAAGCACCATTTGCATGCATATCGTGCGGTTTTGCAGAAAACTGCGTCCGCGTCTACCAAAAGATGCATGTGCATGCTTAAAACGCGTTTTGGCACAAATCCATGTGCGGGTGCTAAAAAGATCAGCATCGGCATGCTTTTCACGTCGTTTGGTAGAAATCCACGCGCGCGTTCTGCCAAAAGCGCCATTTGCATGCATATCGTGTGGTTTTGCAGAAAACTGCGTCCGCGTCTACCAAAAGATGCATGTGCATGCTTAAAACGCGTTTTAGCACAAATCCATGTGCCGGTGCTAAAAAGAGCAGCATCGGCATGCTTTTCACGTCGTTTGGTAGAAATACACGTGCGCGTTCTGCCAAAAGCACCATTTGCATGCATATTGTGCGGTTTTGCAGAAAACTGCGTCCGCGTCTACCAAAAGATGCATTTGCATGCTTAAAACGCGTTTTGGCACAAATCCATGTGCCGGTGCTAAAAAGAGCAGCATCGGCATGCTTTTCACGTCGTTTGATAGAAATCCACGTGCGCGTTCTGCCAAAAGCACCATTTGCATGCATATCGTGTGGTTTTGCAGAAAAGTGCGTCCGCGTCTACCAAAAGATGCATGTGCATGCTTAAAACGCGTTTTAGCACAAATCCATGTGCCGGTGCTAAAAAGAGCAGCATCGGCAGGCTTTTCACGTCGTTTGGTAGAAATCCACGTGCGCGTTCTGCCAAAAGCACCATTTGCATGCATATCGTGTGGTTTTGCAGAAAACTGCGTCCGCGTCTACCAAAAGATGCATGTGCATGCTTAAAACGCGTTTTAGCACAAATCCATGTGCCGGTGCTAAAAAGAGCAGCATCGGCAGGCTTTTCACGTCGTTTGGTAGAAATCCACGTGCGCGTTCTGCCAAAAGCACCATTTGCATGCATATCGTGTGGTTTTGCAGAAAACTGCGTCCGCGTCTACCAAAAGATGCATGTGCATGCTTAACACGCGTTTTGGCACAAATCCATGTGCGGGTGCTAAAAAGAGCAGCATCGGCATGCTTTTCACGTCGTTTGGTAGAAATCCACGCGCGCGTTCTGCCAAAAGCACCATTTGCATGCATATCGTGTGGTTTTGCAGAAAACTGCGTCCGCGTCTACCAAAAGATGCATGTGCATGCTTAAAACGCGTTTTGGCACAAATCCATGTGAGGGTGCTAAAAAGATCAGCATCGGCATGCTTTTCGCGTCGTTTGGTAGAAATCCACGTGCGCGTTCTGCCAAAAGCGCCATTTGCATGCATATCGTGTGGTTTTGCAGAAAACTGCGTCCGCGTCTACCAAAAGATGCATGTGCATGCTTAAAACGCGTTTTAGCACAAATCCATGTGCCGGGGCTAAAAAGAGCAGCATCGGCAGGCTTTTCACGTCGTTTGGTAGAAATCCACGTGCGCGTTCTGCCAAAAGCACCATTTGCATGCATATCGTGCGGTTTTGCAGAAAACTGCGTCCGCGTCTACCAAAAGATGCATGTGCATGCTTAACACGCGTTTTGGCACAAATCCATGTTCGGGTGCTAAAAAGACCAGCATCGGCATGCTTTTCACGTCGTTTGGTAGAAATCCACGCGCGCGTTCTGCCAAAAGCACCATTTGCATGCATATCGTGTGGTTTTGCCGAAAACTGCGTCCGCGTCTACCAAAAGATGCATGTGCATGCTTAAAACGCGTTTTGGCACAAATCCATGTGCGGGTGCTAAAAAGAGCAGCATCGGCATGCTTTTCACGTCGTTTGGTAGAAATCCACGTGCGCGTTCTGCCAAAAGCACCATTTGCATGCATATCGTGCGGTTTTGTAGAAAACTGCGTCCGCGTCTACCAAAAGATGCATGTGCATGCTTAAAACGCGTTTTGGCACAAATCCATGTGCGGGTGCTAAAAAGAGCAGCATCGGCATGCTTTTCACGTCGTTTGGTAGAAATCCACGCGCGCGTTCTGCCAAAAGCACCATTTGCATGCATATCGTGTGGTTTTGCAGAAAACTGCGTCCGCGTCTACCAAAAGATGCATGTGCATGCTTAAAACGCGTTTTGGCACAAATCCATGTGCGGGTGCTAAAAAGTGCAGCATCGGCATGTTTTCACGTCGTTTGGTAGAAATCCACGTGCGCGTTCTGCCAAAAGCACCATTTGCATGCATATCGTGTGGTTTTGCAGAAAACTGCGTCCGCGTCTACCAAAAGATGCATGTGCATGCTTAACACGCGTTTTGGCACAAACCCATGTGCCGGTGCTAAAAAGAGCAGCATCGGCAGGCTTTTCACGTCGTTTGGTAGAAATCCACGCGCGCGTTCTGCCAAAAGCACCATTTGCATGCATATCGTGTGGTTTTGCCGAAAACTGCGTCCGCGTCTACCAAAAGATGCATGTGCATGCTTAAAACGCGTTTTGGCACAAATCCATGTGCGGGTGCTAAAAAGAGCAGCATCGGCATGCTTTTCACGTCGTTTGGTAGAAATCCACGAGCGCGTTCTGCCAAAAGCACCATTTGCATGCATATCGTGTGGTATTGCAGAAAACTGCGTCCGCGTCTACCAAAAGATGCATGTGCATGCTTAAAACGCGTTTTGGCCCAAATCCATGTGCGGGTGCTAAAAAGAGCAGCATCGGCATGCTTTTCACGTCGTTTGGTAGAAATCCACGCGCGCGTTCTGCCAAAAGCACCATTTGCATGCATATCGTGTGGTTTTGCAGAAAACTGCTTCCACGTCTACCAAAAGATGCATGTGCATGCTTAACACGCGTTTTGGCACAAATCCATGTGCCGGTGCTAAAAAGAGCAGCATCGGCAGGCTTTTCACGTCGTTTGGTAGAAATCCACGTGCGCGTTCTGCCAAAAGCACCATTTGCATGCATATCGTGTGGTTTTGCAGAAAACTGCGTCCGCGTCTACCAAAAGATGCATGTGCATGCTTAACACGCGTTTTGGCACAAATCCATGTGCGGGTGCTAAAAAGAGCAGCATCGGCATGCTTTTCACGTCGTTTGGTAGAAATCCACGCGCGCGTTCTGCCAAAAGCACCATTTGCATGCATATCGTGTGGTTTTGCAGAAAACTGCGTCCGCGTCTACCAAAAGATGCATGTGCATGCTTAAAACGCGTTTTGGCACAAATCCATGTGAGGGTGCTAAAAAGATCAGCATCGGCATGCTTTTCGCGTCGTTTGGTAGAAATCCACGTGCGCGTTCTGCCAAAAGCGCCATTTGCATGCATATCGTGTGGTTTTGCAGAAAACTGCGTCCGCGTCTACCAAAAGATGCATGTGCATGCTTAAAACGCGTTTTAGCACAAATCCATGTGCCGGGGCTAAAAAGAGCAGCATCGGCAGGCTTTTCACGTCGTTTGGTAGAAATCCACGTGCGCGTTCTGCCAAAAGCACCATTTGCATGCATATCGTGCGGTTTTGCAGAAAACTGCGTCCGCGTCTACCAAAAGATGCATGTGCATGCTTAACACGCGTTTTGGCACAAATCCATGTTCGGGTGCTAAAAAGACCAGCATCGGCATGCTTTTCACGTCGTTTGGTAGAAATCCACGCGCGCGTTCTGCCAAAAGCACCATTTGCATGCATATCGTGTGGTTTTGCCGAAAACTGCGTCCGCGTCTACCAAAAGATGCATGTGCATGCTTAAAACGCGTTTTGGCACAAATCCATGTGCGGGTGCTAAAAAGAGCAGCATCGGCATGCTTTTCACGTCGTTTGGTAGAAATCCACGTGCGCGTTCTGCCAAAAGCACCATTTGCATGCATATCGTGCGGTTTTGTAGAAAACTGCGTCCGCGTCTACCAAAAGATGCATGTGCATGCTTAAAACGCGTTTTGGCACAAATCCATGTGCGGGTGCTAAAAAGAGCAGCATCGGCATGCTTTTCACGTCGTTTGGTAGAAATCCACGCGCGCGTTCTGCCAAAAGCACCATTTGCATGCATATCGTGTGGTTTTGCAGAAAACTGCGTCCGCGTCTACCAAAAGATGCATGTGCATGCTTAAAACGCGTTTTGGCACAAATCCATGTGCGGGTGCTAAAAAGTGCAGCATCGGCATGTTTTCACGTCGTTTGGTAGAAATCCACGTGCGCGTTCTGCCAAAAGCACCATTTGCATGCATATCGTGTGGTTTTGCAGAAAACTGCGTCCGCGTCTACCAAAAGATGCATGTGCATGCTTAACACGCGTTTTGGCACAAACCCATGTGCCGGTGCTAAAAAGAGCAGCATCGGCAGGCTTTTCACGTCGTTTGGTAGAAATCCACGCGCGCGTTCTGCCAAAAGCACCATTTGCATGCATATCGTGTGGTTTTGCCGAAAACTGCGTCCGCGTCTACCAAAAGATGCATGTGCATGCTTAAAACGCGTTTTGGCACAAATCCATGTGCGGGTGCTAAAAAGAGCAGCATCGGCATGCTTTTCACGTCGTTTGGTAGAAATCCACGAGCGCGTTCTGCCAAAAGCACCATTTGCATGCATATCGTGTGGTATTGCAGAAAACTGCGTCCGCGTCTACCAAAAGATGCATGTGCATGCTTAAAACGCGTTTTGGCCCAAATCCATGTGCGGGTGCTAAAAAGAGCAGCATCGGCATGCTTTTCACGTCGTTTGGTAGAAATCCACGCGCGCGTTCTGCCAAAAGCACCATTTGCATGCATATCGTGTGGTTTTGCAGAAAACTGCTTCCACGTCTACCAAAAGATGCATGTGCATGCTTAACACGCGTTTTGGCACAAATCCATGTGCCGGTGCTAAAAAGAGCAGCATCGGCAGGCTTTTCACGTCGTTTGGTAGAAATCCACGTGCGCGTTCTGCCAAAAGCACCATTTGCATGCATATCGTGTGGTTTTGCAGAAAACTGCGTCCGCGTCTACCAAAAGATGCATGTGCATGCTTAAAACGCGTTTTGGCACAAATCCATGTGCGGGTGCTAAAAAGAGCAGCATCGGCATGCTTTTCACGTCGTTTGGTAGAAATCCACGTGCGCGTTCTGCCAAAAGCACCATTTGCATGCATATCGTGTGGTTTTGCAGAAAACTGCGTCTGCGTCTACCAAAAGATGCATGTGCATGCTTAAAACGCGTTTTGGCACAAATCCATGTGCGGGTGCTAAAAAGAGCAGCATCGGCATGCTTTTCACGTCGTTTGGTAGAAATCCACGTGCGCGTTCTGCCAAAAGCACCATTTGCATGAATATCGTGTGGTTTTGCAGAAAACTGCGTCCGCGTCTACCAAAAGATGCATGTGCATGCTTAACACGCGTTTTGGCACAAATCCATGTTCGGGTGCTAAAAAGACCAGCATCGGCATGCTTTTCACGTCGTTTGGTAGAAATCCACGCGCGCGTTCTGCCAAAAGCACCATTTGCATGCATATCGTGTGGTTTTGCCGAAAACTGCGTCCCCGTCTACCAAAAGATGCATGTGCATGCTTAAAACGCGTTTTGGCACAAATCCATGTGCGGGTGCTAAAAAGAGCAGCATCGGCATGCTTTTCACGTCGTTTGGTAGAAATCCACGTGCGCGTTCTGCCAAAAGCACCATTTGCATGCCTATCGTGTGGTATTGCAGAAAACTGCGTCCGCGTCTACCAAAAGATGCATGTGCATGCTTAAAACGCGTTTTGGCACAAATCCATGTGCGGGTGCTAAAAAGAGCAGCATCGGCATGCTTTTCACGTCGTTTGGTAGAAATCCACGTGCGCGTTCTGCCAAAAGCACCATTTGCATGCATATCGTGTGGTTTTGCAGAAAACTGCGTCCGCGTCTACCAAAAGATGCATGTGCATGCTTAACACGCGTTTTGGCACAAATCCATGTGCCGGTGCTAAAAAGAGCAGCATCGGCAGGCTTTTCACGTCGTTTGGTAGAAATCCACGTGCGCGTTCTGCCAAAAGCACCATTTGCATGCATATCGTGTGGTTTTGCAGAAAACTGCGTCCGCGTCTACCAAAAGATGCATGTGCATGCTTAACACGCGTTTTGGCACAAATCCATGTGCGGGTGCTAAAAAGAGCAGCATCGGCATGCTTTTCACGTCGTTTGGTAGAAATCCACGCGCGCGTTCTGCCAAAAGCACCATTTGCGTGCATATCGTGTGGTTTTGCAGAAAACTGCGTCCGCGTCTACCAAAAGATGCATGTGCATGCTTAAAACGCGTTTTGGCACAAATCCATGTGCGGGTGCTAAAAAGAGCAGCATCGGCATGCTTTTCACGTCGTTTGGTAGAAATCCACGTGCGCGTTCTGCCAAAAGCACCATTTGCATGCATATCGTGTGGTTTTGCAGAAAACTGCGTCCGCGTCTACCAAAAGATGCATGTGCATGCTTAACACGCGTTTTGGCACAAATCCATGTGCCGGTGCTAAAAAGAGCAGCATCGGCAGGCTTTTCACGTCGTTTGGTAGAAATCCACGCGCGCGTTCTGCCAAAAGCACCATTTGCATGCATATCGTGTGGTTTTGCCGAAAACTGCGTCCGCGTCTACCAAAAGATGCATGTGCATGCTTAAAACGCGTTTTGGCACAAATCCATGTGCGGGTGCTAAAAAGAGCACCATCGGCATGCTTTTCACGTCGTTTGGTAGAAATCCACGTGCGCGTTCTGCCAAAAGCACCATTTGCATCCATATCGTGCGGTTTTGCAGAAAACTGCGTCCGCGTCTACCAAAAGATGCATGTGCATGCTTAAAACGCGTTTTGCACAAATCCATGTGCGGGTGCTAAAAAGAGCAGCATCGGCATGCTTTTCACGTCGTTTGGTAGAAATCCACGTGCGCGTTCTGCCAAAAGCACCATTTGCATCCATATCGTGCGGTTTTGCAGAAAACTGCGTCCGCGTCTACCAAAAGATGCATGTGCATGCTTAAAACGCGTTTTGGCACAAATCCATGTGCGGGTGCTAAAAAGAGCAGCATCGGCATGCTTTTCACGTCGTTTGGTAGAAATCCACGTGCGCGTTCTGCCAAAAGCACCATTTGCATGCATATCGTGTGGTTTTGCAGAAAACTGCGTCCGCGTCTACCAAAAGATGCTTGTGCATGCTTAAAACGCGTTTTGGCACAAATCCATGTACGGGTGCTAAAAAGAGCAGCATCGGCATGCTTTTCACGTCGTTTGGTAGAAATCCACGTGCGCGTTCTGCCAAAAGCACCATTTGCATGCATATCGTGTGGTTTTGCAGAAAACTGCGTCTGCGTCTACCAAAAGATGCATGTGCATGCTTAAAACGCGTTTTGGCACAAATCCATGTGCGGGTGCTAAAAAGAGCAGCATCGGCATGCTTTTCACGTCGTTTGGTAGAAATCCACGTGCTTCTGCCAAAAGCACCATTTGCATGCATATCGTGTGGTTTTGCAGAAAACTGCGTCCGCGTCTACCAAAAGATGCATGTGCATGCTTAAAACGCGTTTTGGCACAAATCCATGTGCGGGTGCTAAAAAGAGCAGCATCGGCATGGTTTTCACGTCGTTTGGTAGAAATCCACGCGCGCGTTCTGCCAAAAGCACCATTTGCATGCATATCGTGTGGTTTTGCAGAAAACTGCTTCCGCGTCTACCAAAAGATGCATGTGCATGCTTAACACGCGTTTTGGCACAAATCCATGTGCCGGTGCTAAAAAGAGCAGCATCGGCAGGCTTTTCACGTCGTTTGGTAGAAATCCACGTGCGCGTTCTGCCAAAAGCACCATTTGCATGCATATCGTGTGGTTTTGCAGAAAACTGCGTCCGCGTCTACCAAAAGATGCATGTGCATGCTTAAAACGCGTTTTGGCACAAATCCATGTGCGGGTGCTAAAAAGAGCAGCATCGGCATGCTTTTCACGTCGTTTGGTAGAAATCCACGTGCGCGTTCTGCCAAAAGCACCATTTGCATGCATATCGTGTGGTTTTGCAGAAAACTGCGTCTGCGTCTACCAAAAGATGCATGTGCATGCTTAAAACGCGTTTTGGCACAAATCCATGTGCGGGTGCTAAAAAGAGCAGCATCGGCATGCTTTTCACGTCGTTTGGTAGAAATCCACGTGCGCGTTCTGCCAAAAGCACCATTTGCATGAATATCGTGTGGTTTTGCAGAAAACTGCGTCCGCGTCTACCAAAAGATGCATGTGCATGCTTAACACGCGTTTTGGCACAAATCCATGTTCGGGTGCTAAAAAGACCAGCATCGGCATGCTTTTCACGTCGTTTGGTAGAAATCCACGCGCGCGTTCTGCCAAAAGCACCATTTGCATGCATATCGTGTGGTTTTGCCGAAAACTGCGTCCGCGTCTACCAAAAGATGCATGTGCATGCTTAAAACGCGTTTTGGCACAAATCCATGTGCGGGTGCTAAAAAGAGCAGCATCGGCATGCTTTTCACGTCGTTTGGTAGAAATCCACGTGCGCGTTCTGCCAAAAGCACCATTTGCATGCATATCGTGTGGTTTTGCAGAAAACTGCGTCCGCGTCTACCAAAAGATGCATGTGCATGCTTAACACGCGTTTTGGCACAAATCCATGTGCCGGTGCTAAAAAGAGCAGCATCGGCAGGGTTTTCACGTCGTTTGGTAGAAATCCACGTGCGCGTTCTGCCAAAAGCACCATTTGCATGCATATCGTGTGGTTTTGCAGAAAACTGCGTCCGCGTCTACCAAAAGATGCATGTGCATGCTTAACACGCGTTTTGGCACAAATCCATGTGCGGGTGCTAAAAAGAGCAGCATCGGCATGCTTTTCACGTCGTTTGGTAGAAATCCACGTGCGCGTTCTGCCAAAAGCACCATTTGCATGCATATCGTGTGGTTTTGCAGAAAACTGCGTCCGCGTCTACCAAAAGATGCATGTGCATGCTTAACACGCGTTTTGGCACAAATCCATGTGCCGGTGCTAAAAAGAGCAGCATCGGCAGGCTTTTCACGTCGTTTGGTAGAAATCCACGCGCGCGTTCTGCCAAAAGCACCATTTGCATGCATATCGTGTGGTTTTGCCGAAAACTGCGTCCGCGTCTACCAAAAGATGCATGTGCATGCTTAAAACGCGTTTTGGCACAAATCCATGTGCGGGTGCTAAAAAGAGCAGCATCGGCATGCTTTTCACGTCGTTTGGTAGAAATCCACGTGCGCGTTCTGCCAAAAGCACCATTTGCATCCATATCGTGCGGTTTTGCAGAAAACTGCGTCCGCGTCTACCAAAAGATGCATGTGCATGCTTAAAACGCGTTTTGGCACAAATCCATGTGCGGGTGCTAAAAAGAGCAGCATCGGCATGCTTTTCACGTCGTTTGGTAGAAATCCACGTGCGCGTTCTGCCAAAAGCACCATTTGCATGCATATCGTGTGGTTTTGCAGAAAACTGCGTCCGCGTCTACCAAAAGATGCTTGTGCATGCTTAAAACGCGTTTTGGCACAAATCCATGTGCGGGTGCTAAAAAGAGCAGCATCGGCATGCTTTTCACGTCGTTTGGTAGAAATCCACGTGCGCGTTCTGCCAAAAGCACCATTTGCATGCATATCGTGTGGTTTTGCAGAAAACTGCGTCTGCGTCTACCAAAAGATGCATGTGCATGCTTAAAACGCGTTTTGGCACAAATCCATGTGCGGGTGCTAAAAAGAGCAGCATCGGCATGCTTTTCACGTCGTTTGGTAGAAATCCACGTGCGCGTTCTGCCAAAAGCACCATTTGCATGCATATCGTGTGGTTTTGCAGAAAACTGCGTCCGCGTCTACCAAAAGATGCATGTGCATGCTTAAAACGCGTTTTGGCACAAATCCATGTGCGGGTGCTAAAAAGAGCAGCATCGGCATGCTTTTCACGTCGTTTGGTAGAAATCCACGTGCGCGTTCTGCCAAAAGCACCATTTGCATGCATATCGTGTGGTTTTGCAGAAAACTGCGTCCGCGTCTACCAAAAGATGCATGTGCATGCTTAACACGCGTTTTGGCACAAATCCATGTGCCGGTGCTAAAAAGAGCAGCATCGGCAGGCTTTTCACGTCGTTTGGTAGAAATCCACGCGCGCGTTCTGCCAAAAGCACCATTTGCATGCATATCGTGTGGTTTTGCCGAAAACTGCGTCCGCGTCTACCAAAAGATGCATGTGCATGCTTAAAACGCGTTTTGGCGCAAATCCATGTGCGGGTGCTAAAAAGAGCAGCATCGGCATGCTTTTCACGTCGTTTGGTAGAAATCCACGTGCGCGTTCTGCCACAAGCACCATTTGCATGCATATCGTGTGGTTTTGCAGAAAACTGCGTCCGCGTCTACCAAAAGATGCATGTGCATGCTTATAACGCGTTTTGGCACAAATCCATGTACGGGTGCTTAAAAGAGCAGCATCGGCATGCTTTTCACGTCGTTTGGTAGAAATCCACGTGCGCGTTCTGCCAAAAGCACCATTTGCATGCATATCGTGTGGTTTTGCAGAAAACTGCGTCCGCGTCTACCAAAAGATGCATGTGCATGCTTAACACGCGTTTTGGCACAAATCCATGTGCCGGTGCTAAAAAGAGCAGCATCGGCAGGCTTTTCACGTCGTTTGGTAGAAATCCACGTGCGCGTTCTGCCAAAAGCACCATTTGCATGCATATCGTGTGGTTTTGCAGAAAACTGCGTCCGCGTCTACCAAAAGATGCATGTGCATGCTTAAAACGCGTTTTGGCACAAATCCATGTGCGGGTGCTAAAAAGAGCAGCATCGGCATGCTTTTCACGTCGTTTGGTAGAAATCCACGTGCGCGTTCTGCCAAAAGCACCATTTGCATGCATATCGTGCGGTTTTGCAGAAAACTGCGTCCGCGTCTACCAAAAGATGCATGTGCATGCTTAAAACGCGTTTTGGCACAAATCCATGTGCGGGTGCTAAAAAGAGCAGCATCGGCATGCTTTTCACGTCGTTTGGTAGAAATCCACGTGCGCGTTCTGCCAAAAGCACCATTTGCATGCATATCGTGTGGTTTTGCAGAAAACTGCGTCCGCGTCTACCAAAAGATGCTTGTGCATGCTTAAAACGCGTTTTGGCACAAATCCATGTACGGGTGCTAAAAAGAGCAGCATCGGCATGCTTTTCACGTCGTTTGGTAGAAATCCATGTGCGCGTTCTGCCAAAAGCACCATTTGCATGCATATCGTGTGGTTTTGCAGAAAACTGCGTCCGCGTCTACCAAAAGATGCATGTGCATGCTTAACACGCGTTTTGGCACAAATCCATGTGCCGGTGCTAAAAAGAGCAGCATCGGCAGGCTTTTCACGTCGTTTGGTAGAAATCCACGCGCGCGTTCTGCCAAAAGCACCATTTGCATGCATATCGTGTGGTTTTGCCGAAAACTGCGTCCGCGTCTACCAAAAGATGCATGTGCATGCTTAAAACGCGTTTTGGCACAAATCCATGTGCGGGTGCTAAAAAGAGCAGCATCGGCATGCTTTTCACGTCGTTTGGTAGAAATCCACGTGCGCGTTCTGCCAAAAGCACCATTTGCATGCATATCGTGAGGTTTGGCAGAAAACTGCGTCCGCGTCTACCAAAAGATGTATGTGCATGCTTAACACGCGTTTTGGCACAAACCCATGTGCCGGTGCTAAAAAGAGCAGCATCGGCAGGCTTTTCACGTCGTTTGGTAGAAATCCACGCGCGCGTTCTGCCAAAAGCACCATTTGCATGCATA
The DNA here is from genome assembly GCF_050947875.1 of Dermacentor variabilis. Taxonomy (NCBI): domain Eukaryota; kingdom Metazoa; phylum Arthropoda; class Arachnida; order Ixodida; family Ixodidae; genus Dermacentor; species Dermacentor variabilis. The sequence goes on along the minus strand of NW_027460425.1, from coordinate 37,217 downwards.
TCGTGTGGTTTTGCCGAAAACTGCGTCCGCGTCTACCAAAAGATGCATGTGCATGCTTAAAACGCGTTTTGGCACAAATCCATGTGCGGGTGCTAAAAAGAGCAGCATCGGCATGCTTTTCACGTCGTTTGGTAGAAATCCACGTGCGCGTTCTGCCAAAAGCACCATTTGCATGCATATCGTGTGGTATTGCAGAAAACTGCGTCCGTGTCTACCAAAAGATGCATGTGCATGCTTAAAACGCGTTTTGGCCCAAATCCATGCGCGGGTGCTAAAAAGAGCAGCATCGGCATGGTTTTCACGTCGTTTGGTAGAAATCCACGCGCGCGTTCTGCCAAAAGCACCATTTGCATGCATATCGTGTGGTTTTGCAGAAAACTGCTTCCGCGTCTACCAAAAGATGCATGTGCATGCTTAACACGCGTTTTGGCACAAATCCATGTGCCGGTGCTAAAAAGAGCAGCATCGGCAGGCTTTTCACGTCGTTTGGTAGAAATCCACGTGCGCGTTCTGCCAAAAGCACCATTTGCATGCATATCGTGTGGTTTTGCAGAAAACTGCGTCCGCGTCTACCAAAAGATGCATGTGCATGCTTAAAACGCGTTTTGGCACAAATCCATGTGCGGGTGCTAAAAAGAGCAGCATCGGCATGCTTTTCACGTCGTTTGGTAGAAATCCACGTGCGCGTTCTGCCAAAAGCACCATTTGCATGCATATCGTGTGGTTTTGCAGAAAACTGCGTCTGCGTCTACCAAAAGATGCATGTGCATGCTTAAAACGCGTTTTGGCACAAATCCATGTGCGGGTGCTAAAAAGAGCAGCATCGGCATGCTTTTCACGTCGTTTGGTAGAAATCCACGTGCGCGTTCTGCCAAAAGCACCATTTGCATGAATATCGTGTGGTTTTGCAGAAAACTGCGTCCGCGTCTACCAAAAGATGCATGTGCATGCTTAACACGCGTTTTGGCACAAATCCATGTGCCGGTGCTAAAAAGAGCAGCATCGGCAGGCTTTTCACGTCGTTTGGTAGAAATCCACGCGCGCGTTCTGCCAAAAGCACCATTTGCATGCATATCGTGTGGTTTTGCCGAAAACTGCGTCCGCGTCTACCAAAAGATGCATGTGCATGCTTAAAACGCGTTTTGGCGCAAATCCATGTGCGGGTGCTAAAAAGAGCAGCATCGGCATGCTTTTCACGTCGTTTGGTAGAAATCCACGTGCGCGTTCTGCCACAAGCACCATTTGCATGCATATCGTGAGGTTTTGCAGAAAACTGCGTCCGCGTCTACCAAAAGATGCATGTGCATGCTTAAAACGCGTTTTGGCACAAATCCATGTACGGGTGCTTAAAAGAGCAGCATCGGCATGCTTTTCACGTCGTTTGGTAGAAATCCACGTGCGCGTTCTGCCAAAAGCACCATTTGCATGCATATCGTGTGGTTTTGCAGAAAACTGCGTCCGCGTCTACCAAAAGATGCATGTGCATGCTTAACACGCGTTTTGGCACAAATCCATGTGCCGGTGCTAAAAAGAGCAGCATCGGCAGGCTTTTCACGTCGTTTGGTAGAAATCCACGTGCGCGTTCTGCCAAAAGCACCATTTGCATGCATATCGTGTGGTTTTGCAGAAAACTGCGTCCGCGTCTACCAAAAGATGCATGTGCATGCTTAAAACGCGTTTTGGCACAAATCCATGTGCGGGTGCTAAAAAGAGCAGCATCGGCATGCTTTTCACGTCGTTTGGTAGAAATCCACGTGCGCGTTCTGCCAAAAGCACCATTTGCATCCATATCGTGCGGTTTTGCAGAAAACTGCGTCCGCGTCTACCAAAAGATGCATGTGCATGCTTAAAACGCGTTTTGGCACAAATCCATGTGCGGGTGCTAAAAAGAGCAGCATCGGCATGCTTTTCACGTCGTTTGGTAGAAATCCACGTGCGCGTTCTGCCAAAAGCACCATTTGCATGCATATCGTGTGGTTTTGCAGAAAACTGCGTCCGCGTCTACCAAAAGATGCTTGTGCATGCTTAAAACGCGTTTTGGCACAAATCCATGTACGGGTGCTAAAAAGAGCAGCATCGGCATGCTTTTCACGTCGTTTGGTAGAAATCCACGTGCGCGTTCTGCCAAAAGCACCATTTGCATGCATATCGTGTGGTTTTGCAGAAAACTGCGTCTGCGTCTACCAAAAGATGCATGTGCATGCTTAAAACGCGTTTTGGCACAAATCCATGTGCGGGTGCTAAAAAGAGCAGCATCTGCATGCTTTTCACGTCGTTTGGTAGAAATCCACGTGCTTCTGCCAAAAGCACCATTTGCATGCATATCGTGTGGTTTTGCAGAAAACTGCGTCCGCGTCTACCAAAAGATGCATGTGCATGCTTAAAACGCGTTTTGGCACAAATCCATGTGCGGGTGCTAAAAAGAGCAGCATCGGCATGCTTTTCACGTCGTTTGGTAGAAATCCACGTGCGCGTTCTGCCAAAAGCACCATTTGCATGCATATCGTGTGGTTTTGCAGAAAACGGCGTCCGCGTCTACCAAAAGATGCATGTGCATGCTTAACACGCGTTTTGGCACAAATCCATGTGCCGGTGCTAAAAAGAGCAGCATCGGCAGGCTTTTCACGTCGTTTGGTAGAAATCCACGCGCGCGTTCTGCCAAAAGCACCATTTGCATGCATATCGTGTGGTTTTGCCGAAAACTGCGTCCGCGTCTACCAAAAGATGCATGTGCGTGCTTAAAACGCCTTTTGGCACAAATCCATGTGCGGGTGCTAAAAAGAGCAGCATCGGCATGCTTTTCACGTCGTTTGGTAGAAATCCACGTGCGCGTTCTGCCAAAAGCACCATTTGCATCCATATCGTGCGGTTTTGCAGAAAACTGCGTCCGCGTCTACCAAAAGATGCATGTGCATGCTTAAAACGCGTTTTGGCACAAATCCATGTGCGGGTGCTAAAAAGAGCAGCATCGGCATGCTTTTCACGTCGTTTGGTAGAAATCCACGTGCGCGTTCTGCCAAAAGCACCATTTGCATGCATATCGTGTGGTTTTGCAGAAAACTGCGTCCGCGTCTACCAAAAGATGCTTGTGCATGCTTAAAACGCGTTTTGGCACAAATCCATGTGCGGGTGCTAAAAAGAGCAGCATCGGCATGCTTTTCACGTCGTTTGGTAGAAATCCACGTGCGCGTTCTGCCAAAAGCACCATTTGCATGCATATCGTGTGGTTTTGCAGAAAACTGCGTCTGCGTCTACCAAAAGATGCATGTGCATGCTTAAAACGCGTTTTGGCACAAATCCATGTGCGGGTTCTAAAAAGAGCAGCATCGGCATGCTTTTCACGTCGTTTGGTAGAAATCCACGTGCGCGTTCTGCCAAAAGCACCATTTGCATGCATATCGTGTGGTTTTGCAGAAAACTGCGTCCGCGTCTACCAAAAGATGCATGTGCATGCTTAAAACGCGTTTTGGCACAAATCCATGTGCGGGTGCTAAAAAGAGCAGCATCGGCATGCTTTTCACGTCGTTTGGTAGAAATCCACGTGCGCGTTCTGCCAAAAGCACCATTTGCATGCATATCGTGTGGTTTTGCAGAAAACTGCGTCCGCGTCTACCAAAAGATGCATGTGCATGCTTAACACGCGTTTTGGCACAAATCCATGTGCCGGTGCTAAAAAGAGCAGCATCGGCAGGCTTTTCACGTCGTTTGGTAGAAATCCACGCGCGCGTTCTGCCAAAAGCACCATTTGCATGCATATCGTGTGGTTTTGCCGAAAACTGCGTCCGCGTCTACCAAAAGATGCATGTGCATGCTTAAAACGCGTTTTGGCGCAAATCCATGTGCGGGTGCTAAAAAGAGCAGCATCGGCATGCTTTTCACGTCGTTTGGTAGAAATCCACGTGCGCGTTCTGCCACAAGCACCATTTGCATGCATATCGTGAGGTTTTGCAGAAAACTGCGTCCGCGTCTACCAAAAGATGCATGTGCATGCTTAAAACGCGTTTTGGCACAAATCCATGTACGGGTACTTAAAAGAGCAGCATCGGCATGCTTTTCACGTCGTTTGGTAGAAATCCACGTGCGCGTTCTGCCAAAAGCACCATTTGCATGCATATCGTGTGGTTTTGCAGAAAACTGCGTCCGCGTCTACCAAAAGATGCATGTGCATGCTTAACACGCGTTTTGGCACAAATCCATGTGCCGGTGCTAAAAAGAGCAGCATCGGCAGGCTTTTCACGTCGTTTGGTAGAAATCCACGTGCGCGTTCTGCCAAAAGCACCATTTGCATGCATATCGTGTGGTTTTGCAGAAAACTGCGTCCGCGTCTACCAAAAGATGCATGTGCATGCTTAAAACGCGTTTTGGCACAAATCCATGTGCGGGTGCTAAAAAGAGCAGCATCGGCATGCTTTTCACGTCGTTTGGTAGAAATCCACGTGCGCGTTCTGCCAAAAGCACCATTTGCATGCATATCGTGCGGTTTTGCAGAAAACTGCGTCCGCGTCTACCAAAAGATGCATGTGCATGCTTAAAACGCGTTTTGGCACAAATCCATGCGCGGGTGCTAAAAAGAGTAGCATCGGCATGCTTTTCACGTCGTTTGGTAGAAATCCACGTGCGCGTTCTGCCAAAAGCACCATTTGCATGCATATCGTGTGGTTTTGCAGAAAACTGCGTCCGCGTCTACCAAAAGATGCATGTGCATGCTTAAAACGCGTTTTGGCACAAATCCATGTGCGGGTGCTAAAAAGAGCAGCATCGGCATGCTTTTCACGTCGTTTGGTAGAAATCCACGTGCGCGTTCTGCGAAAAGCGCCATTTGCACGCATATCGTGTGGTTTTGCAGAAAACTGCGTCCGCGTCTACCAAAAGATGCATGTACATGCTTAAAACGCGTTTTAGCACAAATCCATGTGCGGGTGCTAAAAAGAGCAGCATTGGCAAGCTTTTCACGTCGTTTGGTAGAAATCCACGCGCGCGTTCTGCCAAAAGCACCATTTGCATGCATATCGTGTGGTTTTGCAGAAACGTGCGTCCGCGTCTACCAAAAGATGCATGTGCATGCTTAAAACGCGTTTTGGCACAAATCCATGTGCGGGTGCTAAAAAGAGCAGCATTGGCATGCTTTTCACGTCGTTTGGTAGAAATCCACGCGCGCGTTCTGCCAAAAGCACCATTTGCATGCATATCGTGTGGTTTTGCAGAAAAGTGCGTCCGCGTCTACCAAAAGATGCATGTGCATGCTTAACACGCGTTTTGGCACAAATCCATGTTCGGGTGCTAAAAAGAGCAGCATCGGCATGCTTTTCACGTCGTTTGGTAGAAATCCATGCGCGCGTTCTGCCAAAAGCACCATTTGCATGCATATCGTGTGGTTTTGCCGAAAACTGCGTCCGCGTCTACCAAAAGATGCTTGTGCATGCTTAAAACGCGTTTTGGCACAAATTCATGTGCGGGTGCTAAAAAGAGCAGCATCGGCATGCTTTTCACGTCGTTTGGTAGAAATCCACGTGCGCGTTCTGCCAAAAGCACCATTTGCATGCATATCGTGCGGTTTTGCAGAAAACTGCGTCCGCGTCTACCAAAAGATGCATGTGCGTACTTAAAACGCGTTTTGGCACAAATCCATGTGCGGGTGCTAAAAAGAGCAGCATCGGCATGCTTTTCACGTCGTTTGGTAGAAATCCACGTGCGCGTTCTGCCAAAAGCACCATTTGCATGCATATCGTGTGGTTTTGCAGAAAACTGCGTCCGCGTCTACCAAAAGATGCATGTGCATGCTTAAAACGCGTTTTGGCACAAATCCATGTGCGGGTGCTAAAAAGAGCAGCATCGGCATGCTTTTCACGTCGTTTGGTAGAAATCCACGTGCGCGTTCTGCCAAAAGCACCATTTGCATGCATATCGTGCGGTTTTGCAGAAAACTGCGTCCGCGTCTACCAAAAGATGCATGTGCATGCTTAAAACGCGTTTTGGCACAAATCCATGTGCGGGTGCTAAAAAGAGCAGCATCGGCATGCTTTTCACGTCGTTTGATAGAAATCCACGTGCGCGTTCTGTCAAAAGCACCATTTGCATGCATATCGTGTGGTTTTGCAGAAAAGTGCGTCCGCGTCTACCAAAAGATGCATGTGCATGCTTAAAACGCGTTTTAGCACAAATCCATGTGCCGGTGCTAAAAAGAGCAGCATCGGCAGGCTTTTCACGTCGTTTGGTAGAAATCCACGTGCGCGTTCTGCCAAAAGCACCATTTGCATGCATATCGTGTGGTTTTGCAGAAAACTGCGTCCGCGTCTACCAAAAGATGCATGTGCATGCTTAACACGCGTTTTGGCACAAATCCATGTGCGGGTGCTAAAAAGAGCAGCATCGGCATGCTTTTCACGTCGTTTGGTAGAAATCCACGTGCGCGTTCTGCCAAAAGCGCCATTTGCACGCATATCGTGTGGTTTTGCAGAAAACTGCGTCCGCGTCTACCAAAAGATGCATGTACATGCTTAAAACGCGTTTTGGCACAAATCCATGTGCGGGTGCTAAAAAGAGCAGCATCGGCATGCTTTTCACGTCGTTTGGTGGAAATCCACGTGCGCGTTCTGCCAAAAGCACCACTTGCATGCATATCGTGTGGTTTTGCCGAAAACTGCGTCCGCGCCTACCAAAAGATGCATGTGCATGCTTAAAAGGCGGTTTGGCACAAATGCATGTGCGGGTGCTAAAAAGAGCAGCATTGGCATGCTTTTCACGTCGTTTGATAGAAATCCACGTGCGCGTTCTGTCAAAAGCACCATTTGCATGCATATCGTGTGGTTTTGCAGAAAAGTGCGTCCGCGTCTACCAAAAGATGCATGTGCATGCTTAAAACGCGTTTTAGCACAAATCCATGTGCCGGTGCTAAAAAGAGCAGCATCGGCAGGCTTTTCACGTCGTTTGGTAGAAATCCACGTGCGCGTTCTGCCAAAAGCACCATTTGCATGCATATCGTGTGGTTTTGCAGAAAACTGCGTCCGCGTCTACCAAAAGATGCATGTGCATGCTTAACACGCGTTTTGGCACAAATCCATGTGCGGGTGCTAAAAAGAGCAGCATCGGCATGCTTTTCACGTCGTTTGGTAGAAATCCACGCGCGCGTTCTGCCAAAAGCACCATTTGCATGCATATCGTGTGGTTTTGCAGATAAGTGCGTCCGCGTCTACCAAAAGATGCATGTGCATGCTTAAAACGCGTTTTGGCACAAATCCATGTGCGGGTGCTAAAAAGAGCAGCATTGGCATGCTTTTCACGTCGTTTGGTAGAAATCCACGCGCGCGTTCTGCCAAAAGCACCATTTGCATGCATATCGTGTGGTTTTGCAGAAAAGTGCGTCCGCGTCTACCAAAAGATGCAGGTGCATGCTTAAAACGCGTTTTGGCACAAATACATGTGAGGGTGCTAAAAAGATCAGCATCGGCATGCTTTTCACGTCGTTTGGTAGAAATCCACGTGTGCGTTCTGCCAAAAGCGCCATTTGCATGCATATCGTGTGGTTTTGCAGAAAACTGCGTCCGCGTCTACCAAAAGATGCATGTGCATGCTTAAAACGCGTTTTGGCACAAATCCATGTGCGGGTGCTAAAAAGAGCAGCATCGGCATACTTTCCACGTCGTTTGGTGGAAATCCACGTGCGCGTTCTGCCAAAAGCACCATTTGCATGCATATCGTGTGGTTTTGCAGAAAACTGCGTCCGCGTCTACCAAAAGATGCATGTGCATGCTTAACACGCGTTTTGGCACAAATCCATGTGCGGGTGCTAAAAAGAGCACCATCGGCATGCTTTTCACGTCGTTTGGTACAAATCCACGCGCGCGTTCTGCCAAAAGCACCATTTGCGTGCATATCGTGTGGTTTTGCAGAAAACTGCGTCCGCGTCTACCAAAAGATGCATGTGCATGCTTAAAACGCGTTTTGGCACAAATCCATGTGAGGGTGCTAAAAAGAGCAGCATCGGCATGCTTTTCACGTCGTTTGGTAGAAATCCACGCGCGCGTTCTGCCAAAAGCACCATTTGCATGCATATCGTGTGGTTTTGCAGAAAACTGCTTCCGCGTCTACCAAAAGATGCATGTGCATGCTTAACACGCGTTTGGCACAAATCCATGTGCCGGTGCTAAAAAGAGCAGCATCGGCAGGCTTTTCACGTCGTTTGGTAGAAATCCACGTGCGCGTTCTGCCAAAAGCACCATTTGCATGCATATCGTGTGGTTTTGCAGAAAACTGCGTCCGCGTCTACCAAAAGATGCATGTGCATGCTTAAAACGCGTTTTGGCACAAATCCATGTGCGGGTGCTAAAAAGAGCAGCATCGGCATGCTTTTCACGTCGTTTGGTAGAAATCCACGTGCGCGTTCTGCCAAAAGCACCATTTGCATGCATATCGTGTGGTTTTGCAGAAAACTGCGTCTGCGTCTACGAAAAGATGCATGTGCATGCTTAAAACGCGTTTTGGCACAAATCCATGTGCGGGTGCTAAAAAGAGCAGCATTGGCATGCTTTTCACGTCGTTTGGTAGAAATCCACGCGCGCGTTCTGCCAAAAGCACCATTTGCATGCATATCGTGTGGTTTTGCAGAAAAGTGCGTCCGCGTCTACCAAAAGATGCATGTGCATGCTTAACACGCGTTTTGGCACAAATCCATGTTCGGGTGCTAAAAAGAGCAGCATCGGCATGCTTTTCACGTCGTTTGGTAGAAATCCATGCGCGCGTTCTGCCAAAAGCACCATTTGCATGCATATCGTGTGGTTTTGCCGAAAACTGCGTCCGCGTCTACCAAAAGATGCTTGTGCATGCTTAAAACGCGTTTTGGCACAAATTCATGTGCGGGTGCTAAAAAGAGCAGCATCGGCATGCTTTTCACGTCGTTTGGTAGAAATCCACGTGCGCGTTCTGCCAAAAGCACCATTTGCATGCATATCGTGCGGTTTTGCAGAAAACTGCGTCCGCGTCTACCAAAAGATGCATGTGCATACTTAAAACGCGTTTTGGCACAAATCCATGTGCGGGTGCTAAAAAGAGCAGCATCGGCATGCTTTTCACGTCGTTTGGTAGAAATCCACGTGCGAATTCTGCCAAAAGCACCATTTGCATGCATATCGTGCGGTTTTGCAGAAAACTGCGTCCGCGTCTACCAAAAGATGCATGTGCATGCTTAAAACGCGTTTTGGCACAAATCCATGTGCGGGTGCTAAAAAGAACAGCATCGGCATGCTTTTCACGTCGTTTGATAGAAATCCACGTGCGCGTTCTGTCAAAAGCACCATTTGCATGCATATCGTGTGGTTTTGCAGAAAATTGCGTCCGCGTCTACCAAAAGATGCATGTGCATGCTTAAAACGCGTATTAGCACAAATCCATGTGCCGGTGCTAAAAAGAGCAGCATCGGCAGGCTTTTCACGTCGTTTGGTAGAAATCCACGTGCGCGTTCTGCCAAAAGCGCCATTTGCACGCATATCGTGTGGTTTTGCAGAAAACTGCGTCCGCGTCTACCAAGAGATGCATGTACATGCTTAAAACGCGTTTTGGCACAAATCCATGTGCGGGTGCTAAAAAGAGCAGCATCGGCATGCTTTTCACGTCGTTTGGTGGAAATCCACGTGCGCGTTCTGCCGAAAGCACCACTTGCATGCATATCGTGTGGTTTTGCCGAAAACTGCGTCCGCGCCTACCAAAAGATGCATGTGCATGCTTAAAAGGCGTTTTGGCACAAATGCATGTGCGGGTGCTAAAAAGAGCAGCATTGGCATGCTTTTCACGTCGTTTGGTAGAAATCCACGCGCGCGTTCTGCCAAAAGCACCATTTGCATGCATATCGTGTGGTTTTGCAGATAAGTGCGTCCGCGTCTACCAAAAGATGCATGTGCATGCTTAAAACGCGTTTTGGCACAAATCCATGTGCGGGTGCTAAAAAGAGGAGCATTGGCATGCTTTTCACGTCGTTTGGTAGAAATCCACGTGCGCGTTCTGCCAAAAGCACCATTTGCATGCATATCGTGTGGTTTTGCAGAAAACTGCGTCTGCGTCTACGAAAAGATGCATGTGCATGCTTAAAACGCGTTTTGGCACAAATCCATGTGCGGGTGCTAAAAAGAGCAGCATTGGCATGCTTTTCACGTCGTTTGGTAGAAATCCACGCGCGCGTTCTGCCAAAAGCACCATTTGCATGCATATCGTGTGGTTTTGCAGAAAAGTGCGTCCGCGTCTACCAAAAGATGCATGTGCATGCTTAACACGCGTTTTGGCACAAATCCATGTTCGGGTGCTAAAAAGAGCAGCATCGGCATGCTTTTCACGTCGTTTGGTAGAAATCCATGCGCGCGTTCTGCCAAAAGCACCATTTGCATGCATATCGTGTGGTTTTGCCGAAAACTGCGTCCGCGTCTACCAAAAGATGCTTGTGCATGCTTAAAACGCGTTTTGGCACAAATTCATGTGCGGGTGCTAAAAAGAGCAGCATCGGCATGCTTTTCACGTCGTTTGGTAGAAATCCACGTGCGCGTTCTGCCAAAAGCACCATTTGCATGCATATCGTGCGGTTTTGCAGAAAACTGCGTCCGCGTCTACCAAAAGATGCATGTGCATACTTAAAACGCGTTTTGGCACAAATCCATGTGCGGGTGCTAAAAAGAGCAGCATCGGCATGCTTTTCACGTCGTTTGGTAGAAATCCACGTGCGCGTTCTGCCAAAAGCACCATTTGCATGCATATCGTGCGGTTTTGCAGAAAACTGCGTCCGCGTCTACCAAAAGATGCATGTGCATGCTTAAAACGCGTTTTGGCACAAATCCATGTGCGGGTGCTAAAAAGAGCAGCATCGGCATGCTTTTCACGTCGTTTGATAGAAATCCACGTGCGCGTTCTGTCAAAAGCACCATTTGCATGCATATCGTGTGGTTTTGCAGAAAAGTGCGTCCGCGTCTACCAAAAGATGCATGTGCATGCTTAAAACGCGTATTAGCACAAATCCATGTGCCGGTGCTAAAAAGAGCAGCATCGGCAGGCTTTTCACGTCGTTTGGTAGAAATCCACGTGCGCGTTCTGCCAAAAGCGCCATTTGCACGCATATCGTGTGGTTTTGCAGAAAACTGCGTCCGCGTCTACCAAAAGATGCATGTACATGCTTAAAACGCGTTTTGGCACAAATCCATGTGCGGGTGCTAAAAAGAGCAGCATCGGCATGCTTTTCACGTCGTTTGGTGGAAATCCACGTGCGCGTTCTGCCGAAAGTACCACTTGCATGCATATCGTGTGGTTTTGCCGAAAACTGCGTCCGCGCCTACCAAAAGATGCATGTGCATGCTTAAAAGGCGTTTTGGCACAAATGCATGTGCGGGTGCTAAAAAGAGCAGCATTGGCATGCTTTTCACGTCGTTTGGTAGAAATCCACGTGCGCGTTCTGCCAAAAGCACCATTTGCATGCATATCGTGTGGTTTTGCAGAAAACTGCGTCCGCGTCTACCAAAAGATGCATGTGCATGCTTAAAACGCGTTTTGGCACAAATCCATGTGCGGGTGCTAAAAAGAGCAGCATCGGCATGCTTTTCACGTCGTTTGGTAGAAATCCACGTGCGCGTTCTGCCAAAAGCACCATTTGCATGCATATCGTGTGGTTTTGCAGAAAACTGCGTCTGCGTCTACGAAAAGATGCATGTGCATGCTTAAAACGCGTTTTGGCACAAATCCATGTGCGGGTGCTAAAAAGAGCAGCATTGGCATGCTTTTCACGTCGTTTGGTAGAAATCCACGCGCGCGTTCTGCCAAAAGCACCATTTGCATGCATATCGTGTGGTTTTGCAGAAAAGTGCGTCCGCGTCTACCAAAAGATGCATGTGCATGCTTAACACGCGTTTTGGCACAAATCCATGTTCGGGTGCTAAAAAGAGCAGCATCGGCATGCTTTTCACGTCGTTTGGTAGAAATCCATGCGCGCGTTCTGCCAAAAGCACCATTTGCATGCATATCGTGTGGTTTTGCCGAAAACTGCGTCCGCGTCTACCAAAAGATGCTTGTGCATGCTTAAAACGCGTTTTGGCACAAATTCATGTGCGGGTGCTAAAAAGAGCAGCATCGGCATGCTTTTCACGTCGTTTGGTAGAAATCCACGTGCGCGTTCTGCCAAAAGCACCATTTGCATGCATATCGTGCGGTTTTGCAGAAAACTGCGTCCGCGTCTACCAAAAGATGCATGTGCATACTTAAAACGCGTTTTGGCACAAATCCATGTGCGGGTGCTAAAAAGAGCAGCATCGGCATGCTTTTCACGTCGTTTGGTAGAAATCCACGTGCGCGTTCTGCCAAAAGCACCATTTGCATGCATATCGTGCGGTTTTGCAGAAAACTGCGTCCGCGTCTACCAAAAGATGCATGTGCATGCTTAAAACGCGTTTTGGCACAAATCCATGTGCGGGTGCTAAAAAGAGCAGCATCGGCATGCTTTTCACGTCGTTTGATAGAAATCCACGTGCGCGTTCTGTCAAAAGCACCATTTGCATGCATATCGTGTGGTTTTGCAGAAAAGTGCGTCCGCGTCTACCAAAAGATGCATGTGCATGCTTAAAACGCGTATTAGCACAAATCCATGTGCCGGTGCTAAAAAGAGCAGCATCGGCAGGATTTTCACGTCGTTTGGTAGAAATCCACGTGCGCGTTCTGCCAAAAGCGCCATTTGCACGCATATCGTGTGGTTTTGCAGAAAACTGCGTCCGCGTCTACCAAAAGATGCATGTACATGCTTAAAACGCGTTTTGGCACAAATCCATGTGCGGGTGCTAAAAAGAGCAGCATCGGCATGCTTTTCACGTCGTTTGGTGGAAATCCACGTGCGCGTTCTGCCGAAAGCACCACTTGCATGCATATCGTGTGGTTTTGCCGAAAACTGCGTCCGCGCCTACCAAAAGATGCATGTGCATGCTTAAAAGGCGTTTTGGCACAAATGCATGTGCGGGTGCTAAAAAGAGCAGCATTGGCATGCTTTTCACGTCGTTTGGTAGAAATCCACGCGCGCGTTCTGCCAAAAGCACCATTTGCATGCATATCGTGTGGTTTTGCAGATAAGTGCGTCCGCGTCTATCAAAAGATGCATGTGCATGCTTAAAACGCGTTTTGGCACAAATCCATGTGCGGGTGCTAAAAAGAGGAGCATTGGCATGCTTTTCACGTCGTTTGGTAGAAATCCACGTGCGCGTTCTGCCAAAAGCACCATTTGCATGCATATCGTGTGGTTTTGCAGAAAACTGCGTCTGCGTCTACGAAAAGATGCATGTGCATGCTTAAAACGCGTTTTGGCACAAATCCATGTGCGGGTGCTAAAAAGAGCAGCATTGGCATGCTTTTCACGTCGTTTGGTAGAAATCCACGCGCGCGTTCTGCCAAAAGCACCATTTGCATGCATATCGTGTGGTTTTGCAGAAAAGTGCGTCCGCGTCTACCAAAAGATGCATGTGCATGCTTAACACGCGTTTTGGCACAAATCCATGTTCGGGTGCTAAAAAGAGCAGCATCGGCATGCTTTTCACGTCGTTTGGTAGAAATCCATGCGCGCGTTCTGCCAAAAGCACCATTTGCATGCATATCGTGTGGTTTTGCCGAAAACTGCGTCCGCGTCTACCAAAAGATGCTTGTGCATGCTTAAAACGCGTTTTGGCACAAATTCATGTGCGGGTGCTAAAAAGAGCAGCATCGGCATGCTTTTCACGTCGTTTGGTAGAAATCCACGTGCGCGTTCTGCCAAAAGCACCATTTGCATGCATATCGTGCGGTTTTGCAGAAAACTGCGTCCGCGTCTACCAAAAGATGCATGTGCATACTTAAAACGCGTTTTGGCACAAATCCATGTGCGGGTGCTAAAAAGAGCAGCATCGGCATGCTTTTCACGTCGTTTGGTAGAAATCCACGTGCGCGTTCTGCCAAAAGCACCATTTGCATGCATATCGTGCGGTTTTGCAGAAAACTGCGTCCGCGTCTACCAAAAGATGCATGTGCATGCTTAAAACGCGTTTTGGCACAAATCCATGTGCGGGTGCTAAAAAGAGCAGCATCGGCATGCTTTTCACGTCGTTTGATAGAAATCCACGTGCGCGTTCTGTCAAAAGCACCATTTGCATGCATATCGTGTGGTTTTGCAGAAAAGTGCGTCCGCGTCTACCAAAAGATGCATGTGCATGCTTAAAACGCGTATTAGCACAAATCCATGTGCCGGTGCTAAAAAGAGCAGCATCGGCAGGCTTTTCACGTCGTTTGGTAGAAATCCACGTGCGCGTTCTGCCAAAAGCGCCATTTGCACGCATATCGTGTGGTTTTGCAGAAAACTGCGTCCGCGTCTACCAAAAGATGCATGTACATGCTTAAAACGCGTTTTGGCACAAATCCATGTGCGGGTGCTAAAAAGAGCAGCATCGGCATGCTTTTCACGTCGTTTGGTGGAAATCCACGTGCGCGTTCTGCCGAAAGCACCACTTGCATGCATATCGTGTGGTTTTGCCGAAAACTGCGTCCGCGCCTACCAAAAGATGCATGTGCATGCTTAAAAGGCGTTTTGGCACAAATGCATGTGCGGGTGCTAAAAAGAGCAGCATTGGCATGCTTTTCACGTCGTTTGGTAGAAATCCACGCGCGCGTTCTGCCACAAGCACCATTTGCATGCATATCGTGTGGTTTTGCAGATAAGTGCGTCCGCGTCTACCAAAAGATGCATGTGCATGCTTAAAACGCGTTTTGGCACAAATCCATGTGCGGGTGCTAAAAAGAGGAGCATTGGCATGCTTTTCACGTCGTTTGGTAGAAATCCACGCGCGCGTTCTGCCAAAAGCACCATTTGCATGCATATCGTGTGGTTTTGCAGAAAAGTGCGTCCGCGTCTACCAAAAGATGCATGTGCATGCTTAAAACGCGTTTTGGCACAAATCCATGTGAGGGTGCTAAAAAGATCAGCATCGGCATGCTTTTCACGTCGTTTGGTAGAAATCCACGTGCGCGTTCTGCCAAAAGCGCCATTTGCATGCATATCGTGTGGTTTTGCAGAAAACTGCGTCCGCGTCTACCAAAAGATGCATGTGCATGCTTAAAACGCGTTTTGGCACAAATCCATGTGCGGGTGCTAAAAAGAGCAGCATCGGCATACTTTCCACGTCGTTTGGTGGAAATCCACGTGCGCGTTCTGCCAAAAGCACCATTTGCATGCATATCGTGTGGTTTTGCAGAAAACTGCGTCCGCGTCTACCAAAAGATGCATGTGCATGCTTAACACGCGTTTTGGCACAAATCCATGTGCGGGTGCTAAAAAGAGCACCATCGGCATGCTTTTCACGTCGTTTGGTACAAATCCACGCGCGCGTTCTGCCAAAAGCACCATTTGCGTGCATATCGTGTGGTTTTGCAGAAAACTGCGTCCGCGTCTACCAAAAGATGCATGTGCATGCTTAAAACGCGTTTTGGCACAAATCCATGTGAGGGTGCTAAAAAGAGCAGCATCGGCATGCTTTTCACGTCGTTTGGTAGAAATCCACGCGCGCGTTCTGCCAAAAGCACCATTTGCATGCATATCGTGTGGTTTTGCAGAAAACTGCTTCCGCGTCTACCAAAAGATGCATGTGCATGCTTAACACGCGTTTTGGCACAAATCCATGTGCCGGTGCTAAAAAGAGCAGCATCGGCAGGCTTTTCACGTCGTTTGGTAGAAATCCACGTGCGCGTTCTGCCAAAAGCACCATTTGCATGCATATCGTGTGGTTTTGCAGAAAACTGCGTCCGCTTCTACCAAAAGATGCATGTGCATGCTTAAAACGCGTTTTGGCACAAATCCATGTGCGGGTGCTAAAAAGAGCAGCATCGGCATGCTTTTCACGTCGTTTGGTAGAAATCCACGTGCGCGTTCTGCCAAAAGCACCATTTGCATGCATATCGTGTGGTTTTGCAGAAAACTGCGTCCGCGTCTACCAAAAGATGCATGTGCATGCTTAACACGCGTTTTGGCACAAATCCATGTGCCGGTGCTAAAAAGAGCAGCATCGGCAGGCTTTTCACGTCGTTTGGTAGAAATCCACGTGCGCGTTCTGCCAAAAGCACCATTTGCATGCATATCGTGTGGTTTTGCAGAAAACTGCGTCCGCGTCTACCAAAAGATGCATGTGCATGCTTAACACGCGTTTTGGCACAAATCCATGTGCGGGTGCTAAAAAGAGCAGCATCGGCATGCTTTTCACGTCGTTTGGTAGAAATCCACGCGCGCGTTCTGCCAAAAGCACCATTTGCGTGCATATCGTGTGGTTTTGCAGAAAACTGCGTCCGCGTCTACCAAAAGATGCATGTGCATGCTTAAAACGCGTTTTGGCACAAATCCATGTGCGGGTGCTAAAAAGAGCAGCATCGGCATGCTTTTCACGTCGTTTGGTAGAAATCCACGTGCGCGTTCTGCCAAAAGCACCATTTGCATGCATATCGTGTGGTTTTGCAGAAAACTGCGTCCGCGTATACCAAAAGATGCATGTGCATGCTTAACACGCGTTTTGGCACAAATCCATGTGCCGGTGCTAAAAAGAGCAGCATCGGCAGGCTTTTCACGTCGTTTGGTAGAAATCCACGCGCGCGTTCTGCCAAAAGCACCATTTGCATGCATATCGTGTGGTTTTGCCGAAAACTGCGTCCGCGTCTACCAAAAGATGCATGTGCATGCTTAAAACGCGTTTTGGCACAAATCCATGTGCGGGTGCTAAAAAGAGCAGCATCGGCATGCTTTTCACGTCGTTTGGTAGAAATCCACGTGCGCGTTCTGCCAAAAGCACCATTTGCATCCATATCGTGCGGTTTTGCAGAAAACTGCGTCCGCGTCTACCAAAAGATGCATGTGCATGCTTAAAACGCGTTTTGGCACAAATCCATGTGCGGGTGCTAAAAAGAGCAGCATCGGCATGCTTTTCACGTCGTTTGGTAGAAATCCACGTGCGCGTTCTGCCAAAAGCACCATTTGCATGCATATCGTGTGGTTTTGCAGAAAACTGCGTCCGCGTCTACCAAAAGATGCTTGTGCATGCTTAAAACGCGTTTTGGCACAAATCCATGTGCGGGTGCTAAAAAGAGCAGCATCGGCATGCTTTTCCCGTCGTTTGGTAGAAATCCACGTGCGCGTTCTGCCAAAAGCACCATTTGCATGCATATCGTGTGGTTTTGCAGAAAACTGCGTCTGCGTCTACCAAAAGATGCATGTGCATGCTTAAAACGCGTTTTGGCGCAAATCCATGTGCGGGTGCTAAAAAGAGCAGCATCGGCATGCTTTTCACGTCGTTTGGTAGAAATCCACGTGCGCGTTCTGCCAAAAGCACCATTTGCATGCATATCGTGTGGTTTTGCAGAAAACTGCGTCCGAGTCTACCAAAAGATGCATGTGCATGCTTAACACGCGTTTTGGCACAAATCCATGTGCCGGTGCTAAAAAGAGCAGCATCGGCAGGCTTTTCACGTCGTTTGGTAGAAATCCACGCGCGCGTTCTGCCAAAAGCACCATTTGCATGCATATCGTGTGGTTTTGCCGAAAACTGCGTCCGCGTCTACCAAAAGATGCATGTGCATGCTTAAAACGCGTTTTGGCACAAATCCATGTGCGGGTGCTAAAAAGAGCAGCATCGGCATGCTTTTCACGTCGTTTGGTAGAAATCCACGTGCGCGTTCTGCCAAAAGCACCATTTGCATCCATATCGTGCGGTTTTGCAGAAAACTGCGTCCGCGTCTACCAAAAGATGCATGTGCATGCTTAAAACGCGTTTTGGCACAAATCCATGTGCGGGTGCTAAAAAGAGCAGCATCGGCATGCTTTTCACGTCGTTTGGTAGAAATCCACGTGCGCGTTCTGCCAAAAGCACCATTTGCATGCATATCGTGTGGTTTTGCAGAAAACTGCGTCCGCGTCTACCAAAAGATGCTTGTGCATGCTTAAAACGCGTTTTGGCACAAATCCATGTTCGGGTGCTAAAAAGAGCAGCATCGGCATGCTTTTCACGTCGTTTGGTAGAAATTCACGTGCGCGTTCTGCCAAAAGCACCATTTGCATGCATATCGTGTGGTTTTGCAGAAAACTGCGTCTGCGTCTACCAAAAGATGCATGTGCATGCTTAAAACGCGTTTTGGCACAAATCCATGTGCGGGTGCTAAAAAGAGCAGCATCGGCATGCTTTTCACGTCGTTTGGTAGAAATCCACGTGCGCGTTCTGCCAAAAGCACCATTTGCATGCATATCGTGTGGTTTTGCAGAAAACTGCGTCCGCGTCTACCAAAAGATGCATGTGCATGCTTAAAACGCGTTTTGGCACAAATCCATGTGCGGGTGCTAAAAAGAGCAGCATCGGCATGCTTTTCACGTCGTTTGGTAGAAATCCACGTGCGCGTTCTGCCAAAAGCACCATTTGCATGCATATCGTGTGGTTTTGCAGAAAACTGCGTCCGCGTCTACCAAAAGATGCATGTGCATGCTTAACACGCGTTTTGGCACAAATCCATGTGCGGGTGCTAAAAAGAGCAGCATCGGCATGCTTTTCACGTCGTTTGGTAGAAATCCACGTGCGCGTTCTGCCAAAAGCACCATTTGCATGCATATCGTGCGGTTCTGCAGAAAACTGCGTCCGCGTCTACCAAAAGATGCATGTGCATGCTTAAAACGCGTTTTGGCACAAATCCATGTGCGGGTGCTAAAAAGAGCAGCATCGGCATGCTTTTCACGTCGTTTGGTAGAAATCCACGTGCGCGTTCTGCCAAAAGCACCATTTGCATGCATATCGTGTGGTTTTGCAGAAAACTGCGTCCGCGTCTACCAAAAGATGCATGTGCATACTTAAAACGCGTTTTGGCACAAATCCATGTGCGGGTGCTAAAAAGAGCAGCATCGGCATGCTTTTCACGTCGTTTGGTAGAAATCCACGTGTGCGTTCTGCCAAAAGCACCATTTGCATGCATATCGTGCGGTTTTGCAGAAAACTGCGTCCGCGTCTACCAAAAGATGCATGTGCATGCTTAAAACGCGTTTTGGCACAAATCCATGTTCGGGTGCTAAAAAGAGCAGCATCGGCATGCTTTTCACGTCGTTTGGTAGAAATTCACGTGCGCGTTCTGCCAAAAGCACCATTTGCATGCATATCGTGTGGTTTTGCAGAAAACTGCGTCTGCGTCTACCAAAAGATGCATGTGCATGCTTAAAACGCGTTTTGGCACAAATCCATGTGCGGGTGCTAAAAAGAGCAGCATCGGCATGCTTTTCACGTCGTTTGGTAGAAATCCACGCGCGCGTTCTGCCAAAAGCACCATTTGCGTGCATATCGTGTGGTTTTGCAGAAAACTGCGTCCGCGTCTACCAAAAGATGCATGTGCATGCTTAAAACGCGTTTTGGCACAAATCCATGTGCGGGTGCTAAAAAGAGCAGCATCGGCATGCTTTTCACGTCGTTTGGTAGAAATCCACGTGCGCGTTCTGCCAAAAGCACCATTTGCATGCATATCGTGTGGTTTTGCAGAAAACTGCGTCCGCGTATACCAAAAGATGCATGTGCATGCTTAACACGCGTTTTGGCACAAATCCATGTGCCGGTGCTAAAAAGAGCAGCATCGGCAGGCTTTTCACGTCGTTTGGTAGAAATCCACGCGCGCGTTCTGCCAAAAGCACCATTTGCCTGCATATCGTGTGGTTTTGCCGAAAACTGCGTCCGCGTCTACCAAAAGATGCATGTGCATGCTTAAAACGCGTTTTGGCACAAATCCATGTGCGGGTGCTAAAAAGAGCAGCATCGGCATGCTTTTCACGTCGTTTGGTAGAAATCCACGTGCGCGTTCTGCCAAAAGCACCATTTGCATCCATATCGTGCGGTTTTGCAGAAAACTGCGTCCGCGTCTACCAAAAGATGCATGTGCATGCTTAAAACGCGTTTTGGCACAAATCCATGTGCGGGTGCTAAAAAGAGCAGCATCGGCATGCTTTTCACGTCGTTTGGTAGAAATCCACGTGCGCGTTCTGCCAAAAGCACCATTTGCATGCATATCGTGTGGTTTTGCAGAAAACTGCGTCCGCGTCTACCAAAAGATGCTTGTGCATGCTTAAAACGCGTTTTGGCACAAATCCATGTGCGGGTGCTAAAAAGAGCAGCATCGGCATGCTTTTCCCGTCGTTTGGTAGAAATCCACGTGCGCGTTCTGCCAAAAGCACCATTTGCATGCATATCGTGTGGTTTTGCAGAAAACTGCGTCTGCGTCTACCAAAAGATGCATGTGCATGCTTAAAACGCGTTTTGGCGCAAATCCATGTGCGGGTGCTAAAAAGAGCAGCATCGGCATGCTTTTCACGTCGTTTGGTAGAAATCCACGTGCGCGTTCTGCCAAAAGCACCATTTGCATGCATATCGTGTGGTTTTGCAGAAAACTGCGTCCGCGTCTACCAAAAGATGCATGTGCATGCTTAAAACGCGTTTTGGCACAAATCCATGTGCGGGTGCTAAAAAGAGCAGCATCGGCATGCTTTTCACGTCGTTTGGTAGAAATCCACGTGCGCGTTCTGCCAAAAGCACCATTTGCATGCATATCGTGTGGTTTTGCAGAAAACTGCGTCCGAGTCTACCAAAAGATGCATGTGCATGCTTAACACGCGTTTTGGCACAAATCCATGTGCCGGTGCTAAAAAGAGCAGCATCGGCAGGCTTTTCACGTCGTTTGGTAGAAATCCACGCGCGCGTTCTGCCAAAAGCACCATTTGCATGCATATCGTGTGGTTTTGCCGAAAACTGCGTCCGCGTCTACCAAAAGATGCATGTGCATGCTTAAAACGCGTTTTGGCACAAATCCATGTGCGGGTGCTAAAAAGAGCAGCATCGGCATGCTTTTCACGTCGTTTGGTAGAAATCCACGTGCGCGTTCTGCCAAAAGCACCATTTGCATCCATATCGTGCGGTTTTGCAGAAAACTGCGTCCGCGTCTACCAAAAGATGCATGTGCATGCTTAAAACGCGTTTTGGCACAAATCCATGTGCGGGTGCTAAAAAGAGCAGCATCGGCATGCTTTTCACGTCGTTTGGTAGAAATCCACGTGCGCGTTCTGCCAAAAGCACCATTTGCATGCATATCGTGTGGTTTTGCAGAAAACTGCGTCCGCGTCTACCAAAAGATGTTTGTGCATGCTTAAAACGCGTTTTGGCACAAATCCATGTTCGGGTGCTAAAAAGAGCAGCATCGGCATGCTTTTCACGTCGTTTGGTAGAAATTCACGTGCGCGTTCTGCCAAAAGCACCATTTGCATGCATATCGTGTGGTTTTGCAGAAAACTGCGTCTGCGTCTACCAAAAGATGCATGTGCATGCTTAAAACGCGTTTTGGCACAAATCCATGTGCGGGTGCTAAAAAGAGCAGCATCGGCATGCTTTTCACGTCGTTTGGTAGAAATCCACGTGCGCGTTCTGCCAAAAGCACCATTTGCATGCATATCGTGTGGTTTTGCAGAAAACTGCGTCCGCGTCTACCAAAAGATGCATGTGCATGCTTAAAACGCGTTTTGGCACAAATCCATGTGCGGGTGCTAAAAAGAGCAGCATCGGCATGCTTTTCACGTCGTTTGGTAGAAATCCACGTGCGCGTTCTGCCAAAAGCACCATTTGCATGCATATCGTGTGGTTTTGCAGAAAACTGCGTCCGCGTCTACCAAAAGATGCATGTGCATGCTTAACACGCGTTTTGGCACAAATCCATGTGCCGGTGCTAAAAAGAGCAGCATCGGCAGGCTTTTCACGTCGTTTGGTAGAAATCCACGCGCGCGTTCTGCCAAAAGCACCATTTGCATGCATATCGTGTGGTTTTGCGGAAAACTGCGTCCGCGTCTACCAAAAGATGCATGTGCATGCTTAAAACGCGTTTTGGCACAAATCCATGTGCGGGTGCTAAAAAGAGCAGCATCGGCATGCTTTTCACGTCGTTTGGTAGAAATCCACGTGCGCGTTCTGCCAAAAGCACCATTTGCATGCATATCGTGCGGTTTTGCAGAAAACTGCGTCCGCGTCTACCAAAAGATGCATGTGCATGCTTAAAACGCGTTTTGGCACAAATCCATGTGCAGGTGCTAAAAAGAGCAGCATCGGCATGCTTTTCACGTCGTTTGGTAGAAATCCACGTGCGCGTTCTGCCAAAAGCACCATTTGCATGCATATCGTGTGGTTTTGCAGAAAACTGCGTCCGCGTCTACCAAAAGATGCATGTGCATACTTAAAACGCGTTTTGGCACAAATCCATGTGCGGGTGCTAAAAAGAGCAGCATCGGCATGCTTTTCACGTCGTTTGGTAGAAATCCACGTGTGCGTTCTGTCAAAAGCACCATTTGCATGCATATCGTGCGGTTTTGCAGAAAACTGCGTCCGCGTCTACCAAAAGATGCATGTGCATGCTTAAAACGCGTTTTGGCACAAATCCATGTGCGGGTGCTAAAAAGAGCAGCATCGGCATGCTTTTCACGTCGTTTGGTAGAAATCCACGTGCGCGTTCTGCCAAAAGCACCATTTGCATGCATATCGTGTGGTTTTGCAGAAAACTGCGTCCGCGTCTACCAAAAGATGCATGTGCATGCTTAACACGCGTTTTGGCAGAAATCCATGTGCCGGTGCTAAAAAGAGCAGCATCGGCAGGCTTTTCACGTCGTTTGGTAGAAATCCACGCGCGCGTTCTGCCAAAAGCACCATTTGCATGCATATCGTGTGGTTTTGCCGAAAACTGCGTCCGCGTCTACCAAAAGATGCATGCGCATGCTTAAAACGCGTTTTGGCACAAATCCATGTGCGGGTGCTAAAAAGAGCAGCATCGGCATGCTTTTCACGTCGTTTGGTAGAAATCCACGTGCGCGTTCTGCCAAAAGCACCATTTGCATGCATATCGTGAGGTTTTGCAGAAAACTGCGTCCGCGTCTACCAAAAGATGCATGTGCATGCTTAAAACGCGTTTTGGCACAAATCCATGTGCGGGTGCTAAAAAGAGCAGCATCGGCATGCTTTTCACGTCGTTTGGTAGAAATCCACGTGCGCGTTCTGCCAAAAGCACCATTTGCATGCATATCGTGTGGTTTTGCAGAAAACTGCGTCCGCGTATACCAAAAGATGCATGTGCATGCTTAACACGCGTTTTGGCACAAATCCATGTGCCGGTGCTAAAAAGAGCAGCATCGGCAGGCTTTTCACGTCGTTTGGTAGAAATCCACGCGCGCGTTCTGCCAAAAGCACCATTTGCATGCATATCGTGTGGTTTTGCCGAAAACTGCGTCCGCGTCTACGAAAAGATGCATGTGCATGCTTAAAACGCGTTTTGGCACAAATCCATGTGCGGGTGCTAAAAAGAGCAGCATCGGCATGCTTTTCACGTCGTTTGGTAGAAATCCACGTGCGCGTTCTGCCAAAAGCACCATTTGCATCCATATCGTGCGGTTTTGCAGAAAACTGCGTCCGCGTCTACCAAAAGATGCATGTGCATGCTTAAAACGCGTTTTGGCACAAATCCATGTGCGGGTGCTAAAAAGAGCAGCATCGGCATGCTTTTCACGTCGTTTGGTAGAAATCCACGTGCGCGTTCTGCCAAAAGCACCATTTGCATGCATATCGTGTGGTTTTGCAGAAAACTGCGTGCGCGTCTACCAAAAGATGCTTGTGCATGCTTAAAACGCGTTTTGGCACAAATCCATGTGCGGGTGCTAAAAAGAGCAGCATCGGCATGCTTTTCCCGTCGTTTGGTAGAAATCCACGTGCGCGTTCTGCCAAAAGCACCATTTGCATGCATATCGTGTGGTTTTGCAGAAAACTGCGTCTGCGTCTACCAAAAGATGCATGTGCATGCTTAAAACGCGTTTTGGCGCAAATCCATGTGCGGGTGCTAAAAAGAGCAGCATCGGCATGCTTTTCACGTCGTTTGGTAGAAATCCACGTGCGCGTTCTGCCAAAAGCACCATTTGCATGCATATCGTGTGGTTTTGCAGAAAACTGCGTCCGCGTCTACCAAAAGATGCATGTGCATGCTTAAAACGCGTTTTGGCACAAATCCATGTGCGGGTGCTAAAAAGAGCAGCATCAGCATGCTTTTCACGTCGTTTGGTAGAAATCCACGTGCGCGTTCTGCCAAAAGCACCATTTGCATGCATATCGTGTGGTTTTGCAGAAAACTGCGTCCGAGTCTACCAAAAGATGCATGTGCATGCTTAACACGCGTTTTGGCACAAATCCATGTGCCGGTGCTAAAAAGAGCAGCATCGGCAGGCTTTTCACGTCGTTTGGTAGAAATCCACGCGCGCGTTCTGCCAAAAGCACCATTTGCATGCATATCGTGTGGTTTTGCCGAAAACTGCGTCCGCGTCTACCAAAAGATGCATGTGCATGCTTAAAACGCGTTTTGGCACAAATCCATGTGCGGGTGCTAAAAAGAGCAGCATCGGCATGCTTTTCACGTCGTTTGGTAGAAATCCACGTGCGCGTTCTGCCAAAAGCACCATTTGCATCCATATCGTGCGGTTTTGCAGAAAACTGCGTCCGCGTCTACCAAAAGATGCATGTGCATGCTTAAAACGCGTTTTGGCACAAATCCATGTGCGGGTGCTAAAAAGAGCAGCATCGGCATGCTTTTCACGTCGTTTGGTAGAAATCCACGTGCGCGTTCTGCCAAAAGCACCATTTGCATGCATATCGTGTGGTTTTGCAGAAAACTGCGTCCGCGTCTACCAAAAGATGCTTGTGCATGCTTAAAACGCGTTTTGGCACAAATCCATGTGCGGGTGCTAAAAAGAGCAGCATCGGCATGCTTTTCACGTCGTTTGGTAGAAATCCACGTGCGCGTTCTGCCAAAAGCACCATTTGCATGCATATCGTGTGGTTTTGCAGAAAACTGCGTCTGCGTCTACCAAAAGATGCATGTGCATGCTTAAAACGCGTTTTGGCACAAATCCATGTGCGGGTGCTAAAAAGAGCAGCATCGGCGTGCTTTTCACGTCGTTTGGTAGAAATCCACGTGCGCGTTCTGCCAAAAGCACCATTTGCATGCATATCGTGTGGTTTTGCAGAAAACTGCGTCCGCGTCTACCAAAAGATGCATGTGCATGCTTAAAACGCGTTTTGGCACAAATCCATGTGCGGGTGCTAAAAAAGCAGCATCGGCATGCTTTTCACGTCGTTTGGTAGAAATCCACGTGCGCGTTCTGCCAAAAGCACCATTTGCATGCATATCGTGTGGTTTTGCAGAAAACTGCGTCCGCGTCTACCAAAAGATGCATGTGCATGCTTAACACGCGTTTTGGCACAAATCCATGTGCCGGTGCTAAAAAGAGCAGCATCGGCAGGCTTTTCACGTCGTTTGGTAGAAATCCACGCGCGCGTTCTGCCAAAAGCACCATTTGCATGCATATCGTGTGGTTTTGCGGAAAACTGCGTCCGCGTCTACCAAAAGATGCATGTGCATGCTTAAAACGCGTTTTGGCACAAATCCATGTGCGGGTGCTAAAAAGAGCAGCATCGGCATGCTTTTCACGTCGTTTGGTAGAAATCCACGTGCGCGTTCTGCCAAAAGCACCATTTGCATGCATATCGTGAGGTTTTGCAGAAAACTGCGTCCGCGTCTACCAAAAGATGCATGTGCATGCTTAAAACGCGTTTTGGCACAAATCCATGTACGGGTGCTTAAAAGAGCAGCATCGGCATGCTTTTCACGTCGTTTGCTAGAAATCCACGTGCGCGTTCTGCCAAAAGCACCATTTGCATGCATATCGTGTGGTTTTGCAGAAAACTGCGTCCGCGTCTACCAAAAGATGCATGTGCATGCTTAACACGCGTTTTGGCACAAATCCATGTGCCGGTGCTAAAAAGAGCAGCATCGGCAGGCTTTTCACGTCGTTTGGTAGAAATCCACGTGCGCGTTCTGCCAAAAGCACCATTTGCATGCATATCGTGTGGTTTTGCAGAAAACTGCGTCCGCGTCTACCAAAAGATGCATGTGCATGCTTAAAACGCGTTTTGGCACAAATCCATGTGCGGGTGCTAAAAAGAGCAGCATCGGCATGCTTTTCACGTCGTTTGGTAGAAATCCACGTGCGCGTTCTGCCAAAAGCACCATTTGCATGCATATCGTGCGGTTTTGCAGAAAACTGCGTCCGCGTCTACCAAAAGATGCATGTGCATGCTTAAAACGCGTTTTGGCACAAATCCATGTGCGGGTGCTAAAAAGAGCAGCATCGGCATGCTTTTCACGTCGTTTGGTAGAAATCCACGTGCGCGTTCTGCCAAAAGCACCATTTGCATGCATATCGTGTGGTTTTGCAGAAAACTGCGTCCGCGTCTACCAAAAGATGCATGTGCATACTTAAAACGCGTTTTGGCACAAATCCATGTGCGGGTGCTAAAAAGAGCAGCATCGGCATGCTTTTCACGTCGTTTGGTAGAAATCCACGTGTGCGTTCTGCCAAAAGCACCATTTGCATGCATATCGTGCGGTTTTGCAGAAAACTGCGTCCGCGTCTACCAAAAGATGCATGTGCATGCTTAAAACGCGTTTTGGCACAAATCCATGTGCGGGTGCTAAAAAGAGCAGCATCGGCATGCTTTTCACGTCGTTTGGTAGAAATCCACGTGCGCGTTCTGCCAAAAGCACCATTTGCATGCATATCGTGTGGTTTTGCAGAAAACTGCGTCCGCGTCTACCAAAAGATGCATGTGCATGCTTAACACGCGTTTTGGCACAAATCCATGTGCCGGTGCTAAAAAGAGCAGCATCGGCAGGCTTTTCACGTCGTTTGGTAGAAATCCACGCGCGCGTTCTGCCAAAAGCACCATTTGCATGCATATCGTGTGGTTTTGCCGAAAACTGCGTCCGCGTCTACCAAAAGATGCATGTGCATGCTTAAAACGCGTTTTGGCACAAATCCATGTGCGGGTGCAAAAAGAGCAGCATCGGCATGCTTTTCACGTCGTTTGGTAGAAATCCACGTGCGCGTTCTGCCAAAAGCACCATTTGCATGCATATCGTGAGGTTTTGCAGAAAACTGCGTCCGCGTCTACCAAAAGATGCATGTGCATGCTTAAAACGCGTTTTGGCACAAATCCATGTACGGGTGCTTAAAAGAGCAGCATCGGCATGCTTTTCGCGTCGTTTGGTAGAAATCCACGTGCGCGTTCTGCCAAAAGCACCATTTGCATGCATATCGTGTGGTTTTGCAGAAAACTGCGTCCGCGTCTACCAAAAGATGCATGTGCATGCTTAACACGCGTTTTGGCACAAATCCATGTGCCGGTGCTAAAAAGAGCAGCATCGGCAGGCTTTTCACGTCGTTTGGTAGAAATCCACGTGCATGTTCTGCCAAAAGCACCATTTGCATGCATATCGTGTGGTTTTGCAGAAAACTGCGTCCGCGTCTACCAAAAGATGCATGTGCATGCTTAAAACGCGTTTTGGCACAAATCCATGTGCGGGTGCTAAAAAGAGCAGCATCGGCATGCTTTTCACGTCGTTTGGTAGAAATCCACGTGCGCGTTCTGCCAAAAGCACCATTTGCATGCATATCGTGCGGTTTTGCAGAAAACTGCGTCCGCGTCTACCAAAAGATGCATGTGCATGCTTAAAATGCGTTTTGGCACAAATCCATGTGCGGGTGCTAAAAAGAGCAGCATCGGCATGCTTTTCACGTCGTTTGATAGAAATCCACGTGCGCGTTCTGTCAAAAGCACCATTTGCATGCATATCGTGTGGTTTTGCAGAAAAGTGCGTCCGCGTCTACCAAAAGATGCATGTGCATGCTTAAAACGCGTTTTAGCACAAATCCATGTGCCGGTGCTAAAAAGAGCAGCATCGGCAGGCTTTTCACGTCGTTTGGTAGAAATCCACGTGCGCGTTCTGCCAAAAGCACCATTTGCATGCATATCGTGTGGTTTTGCAGAAAACTGCGTCCGCGTCTACCAAAAGATGCATGTGCATGCTTAACACGCGTTTTGGCACAAATCCATGTGCGGGTGCTAAAAAGAGCAGCATCGGCATGCTTTTCACGTCGTTTGGTAGAAATCCACGCGCGCGTTCTGCCAAAAGCACCATTTGCATGCATATCGTGTGGTTTTGCAGAAAACTGCGTCCGCGTCTACCAAAAGATGCATGTGCATGCTTAAAACGCGTTTTGGCACAAATCCATGTGAGGGTGCTAAAAAGATCAGCATCGGCATGCTTTTCACGTCGTTTGGTAGAAATCCACGTGCGCGTTCTGCCAAAAGCGCCATTTGCACGCATATCGTGTGGTTTTGCAGAAAACTGCGTCCGCGTCTACCAAAAGATGCATGTACATGCTTAAAACGCGTTTTGGCACAAATCCATGTGCGGGTGCTAAAAAGAGGAGCATCGGCATGCTTTTCACGTCGTTTGGTGGAAATCCACGTGCGCGTTCTGCCAAAAGCACCACTTGCATGCATATCGTGTGGTTTTGCCGAAAACTGCGTCCGCGCCTACCAAAAGATGCATGTGCATGCTTAAAAGGCGTTTTGGCACAAATCCATGTGCGGGTGCTAAAAGAGCAGCATTGGCATGCTTTTCACGTCGTTTGGTAGAAATCCACGCGCGCGTTCTGCCAAAAGCACCATTTGCATGCATATCGTGTGGTTTTGCAGAAAAGTGCGTCCGCGTCTACCAAAAGATGCATGTGCATGCTTAAAACGCGTTTTGGCACAAATCCATGTGCGGGTGCTAAAAAGAGCAGCATTGGCATGCTTTTCACGTCGTTTGGTAGAAATTCACGCGCGCGTTCTGCCAAAAGCACCATTTGCATGCATATCGTGTGGTTTTGCAGAAAAGTGCGTCCGCGTCTACCAAAAGATGCATGTGCATGCTTAACACGCGTTTTGGCACAAATCCATGTTCGGGTGCTAAAAAGAGCAGCATCGGCATGCTTTTCACGTCGTTTGGTAGAAATCCACGCGCGCGTTCTGCCAAAAGCACCATTTGCATGCATATCGTGTGGTTTTGCCGAAAACTGCGTCCGCGTCTACCAAAAGATGCTTGTGCATGTTTAAAACGCGTTTTGGCACAAATCCATGTGCGGGTGCTAAAAAGAGCAGCATCGGCATGCTTTTCACGTCGTTTGGTAGAAATCCACGTGCGCGTTCTGCCAAAAGCGCCATTTGCACGCATATCGTGTGGTTTTGCAGAAAACTGCGTCCGCGTCTACCAAAAGATGCATGTACATGCTTAAAACGCGTTTTGGCACAAATCCATGTGCGGGTGCTAAAAAGAGCAGCATCGGCATGCTTTTCACGTCGTTTGGTGGAAATCCACGTGCGCGTTCTGCCAAAAGCACCACTTGCATGCATATCGTGTGGTTTTGCCGAAAACTGCGTCCGCGCCTACCAAAAGATGCATGTGCATGCTTAAAACGCGTTTTGGCACAAATCCATGTGAGGGTGCTAAAAAGATCAGCATCGGCATGCTTTTCACGTCGTTTGGTAGAAATCCACGTGCGCGTTCTGCCAAAAGCGCCATTTGCATGCATATCGTGTGGTTTTGCAGAAAACTGCGTCCGCGTCTACCAAAAGATGCATGTGCATGCTTAAAACGCGTTTTGGCACAAATCCATGTGCGGGTGCTAAAAAGAGCAGCATCGGCATACTTTCCACGTCGTTTGGTGGAAATCCACGTGCGCGTTCTGCCAAAAGCACCATTTGCATGCATATCGTGTGGTTTTGCAGAAAACTGCGTCCGCGTATACCAAAAGATGCATGTGCATGCTTAACACGCGTTTTGGCACAAATCCATGTGCGGGTGCTAAAAAGAGCACCATCGGCATGCTTTTCACGTCGTTTGGTACAAATCCACGCGCGCGTTCTGCCAAAAGCACCATTAGCGTGCATATCGTGTGGTTTTGCAGAAAACTGCGTCCGCGTCTACCAAAAGATGCATGTGCATGCTTAAAACGCGTTTTGGCACAAATCCATGTGAGGGTGCTAAAAAGAGCAGCATCGGCATGCTTTTCACGTCGTTTGGTAGAAATCCACGCGCGCGTTCTGCCAAAAGCACCATTTGCATGCATATCGTGTGGTTTTGCAGAAAACTGCTTCCGCGTCTACCAAAAGATGCATGTGCATGCTTAACACGCGTTTTGGCACAAATCCATGTGCCGGTGCTAAAAAGAGCAGCATCGGCAGGCTTTTCACGTCGTTTGGTAGAAATCCACGTGCGCGTTCTGCCAAAAGCACCATTTGCATGCATATCGTGAGGTTTTGCAGAAAACTGCGTCCGCGTCTACCAAAAGATGCATGTGCATGCTTAAAACGCGTTTTGGCACAAATCCATGTACGGGTGCTTAAAAGAGCAGCATCGGCATGCTTTTCGCGTCGTTTGGTAGAAATCCACGTGCGCGTTCTGCCAAAAGCACCATTTGCATGCATATCGTGTGGTTTTGCAGAAAACTGCGTCCGCGTCTACCAAAAGATGCATGTGCATGCTTAACACGCGTTTTGGCACAAATCCATGTGCCGGTGCTTAAAAGAGCAGCATCGGCAGGCTTTTCACGTCGTTTGGTAGAAATCCACGTGCATGTTCTGCCAAAAGCACCATTTGCATGCATATCGTGTGGTTTTGCAGAAAACTGCGTCCGCGTCTACCAAAAGATGCATGTGCATGCTTAAAACGCGTTTTGGCACAAATCCATGTGCGGGTGCTAAAAAGAGCAGCATCGGCATGCTTTTCACGTCGTTTGGTAGAAATCCACGTGCGCGTTCTGCCAAAAGCACCATTTGCATGCATATCGTGCGGTTTTGCAGAAAACTGCGTCCGCGTCTACCAAAAGATGCATGTGCATGCTTAAAATGCGTTTTGGCACAAATCCATGTGCGGGTGCTAAAAAGAGCAGCATCGGCATGCTTTTCACGTCGTTTGATAGAAATCCACGTGCGCGTTCTGTCAAAAGCACCATTTGCATGCATATCGTGTGGTTTTGCAGAAAAGTGCGTCCGCGTCTACCAAAAGATGCATGTGCATGCTTAAAACGCGTTTTAGCACAAATCCATGTGCCGGTGCTAAAAAGAGCAGCATCGGCAGGCTTTTCACGTCGTTTGGTAGAAATCCACGTGCGCGTTCTGCCAAAAGCACCATTTGCATGCATATCGTGTGGTTTTGCAGAAAACTGCGTCCGCGTCTACCAAAAGATGCATGTGCATGCTTAACACGCGTTTTGGCACAAATCCATGTGCGGGTGCTAAAAAGAGCAGCATCGGCATGCTTTTCACGTCGTTTGGTAGAAATCCACGCGCGCGTTCTGCCAAAAGCACCATTTGCATGCATATCGTGTGGTTTTGCAGAAAACTGCGTCCGCGTCTACCAAAAGATGCATGTGCATGCTTAAAACGCGTTTTGGCACAAATCCATGTGAGGGTGCTAAAAAGATCAGCATCGGCATGCTTTTCACGTCGTTTGGTAGAAATCCACGTGCGCGTTCTGCCAAAAGCGCCATTTGCACGCATATCGTGTGGTTTTGCAGAAAACTGCGTCCGCGTCTACCAAAAGATGCATGTACATGCTTAAAACGCGTTTTGGCACAAATCCATGTGCGGGTGCTAAAAAGAGGAGCATCGGCATGCTTTTCACGTCGTTTGGTGGAAATCCACGTGCGCGTTCTGCCAAAAGCACCACTTGCATGCATATCGTGTGGTTTTGCCGAAAACTGCGTCCGCGCCTACCAAAAGATGCATGTGCATGCTTAAAAGGCGTTTTGGCACAAATCCATGTGCGGGTGCTAAAAGAGCAGCATTGGCATGCTTTTCACGTCGTTTGTAGAAATCCACGCGCGCGTTCTGCCAAAAGCACCATTTGCATGCATATCGTGTGGTTTTGCAGAAAAGTGCGTCCGCGTCTACCAAAAGATGCATGTGCATGCTTAAAACGCGTTTTGGCACAAATCCATGTGCGGGTGCTAAAAAGAGCAGCATTGGCATGCTTTTCACGTCGTTTGGTAGAAATTCACGCGCGCGTTCTGCCAAAAGCACCATTTGCATGCATATCGTGTGGTTTTGCAGAAAAGTGCGTCCGCGTCTACCAAAAGATGCATGTGCATGCTTAACACGCGTTTTGGCACAAATCCATGTTCGGGTGCTAAAAAGAGCAGCATCGGCATGCTTTTCACGTCGTTTGGTAGAAATCCACGCGCGCGTTCTGCCAAAAGCACCATTTGCATGCATATCGTGTGGTTTTGCCGAAAACTGCGTCCGCGTCTACCAAAAGATGCTTGTGCATGTTTAAAACGCGTTTTGGCACAAATCCATGTGCGGGTGCTAAAAAGAGCAGCATCGGCATGCTTTTCACGTCGTTTGGTAGAAATCCACGTGCGCGTTCTGCCAAAAGCGCCATTTGCACGCATATCGTGTGGTTTTGCAGAAAACTGCGTCCGCGTCTACCAAAAGATGCATGTACATGCTTAAAACGCGTTTTGGCACAAATCCATGTGCGGGTGCTAAAAAGAGCAGCATCGGCATGCTTTTCACGTCGTTTGGTGGAAATCCACGTGCGCGTTCTGCCAAAAGCACCACTTGCATGCATATCGTGTGGTTTTGCCGAAAACTGCGTCCGCGCCTACCAAAAGATGCATGTGCATGCTTAAAACGCGTTTTGGCACAAATCCATGTGAGGGTGCTAAAAAGATCAGCATCGGCATGCTTTTCACGTCGTTTGGTAGAAATCCACGTGCGCGTTCTGCCAAAAGCGCCATTTGCATGCATATCGTGTGGTTTTGCAGAAAACTGCGTCCGCGTCTACCAAAAGATGCATGTGCATGCTTAAAACGCGTTTTGGCACAAATCCATGTGCGGGTGCTAAAAAGAGCAGCATCGGCATACTTTCCACGTCGTTTGGTGGAAATCCACGTGCGCGTTCTGCCAAAAGCACCATTTGCATGCATATCGTGTGGTTTTGCAGAAAACTGCGTCCGCGTATACCAAAAGATGCATGTGCATGCTTAACACGCGTTTTGGCACAAATCCATGTGCGGGTGCTAAAAAGAGCACCATCGGCATGCTTTTCACGTCGTTTGGTACAAATCCACGCGCGCGTTCTGCCAAAAGCACCATTAGCGTGCATATCGTGTGGTTTTGCAGAAAACTGCGTCCGCGTCTACCAAAAGATGCATGTGCATGCTTAAAACGCGTTTTGGCACAAATCCATGTGAGGGTGCTAAAAAGAGCAGCATCGGCATGCTTTTCACGTCGTTTGGTAGAAATCCACGCGCGCGTTCTGCCAAAAGCACCATTTGCATGCATATCGTGTGGTTTTGCAGAAAACTGCTTCCGCGTCTACCAAAAGATGCATGTGCATGCTTAACACGCGTTTTGGCACAAATCCATGTGCCGGTGCTAAAAAGAGCAGCATCGGCAGGCTTTTCACGTCGTTTGGTAGAAATCCACGTGCGCGTTCTGCCAAAAGCACCATTTGCATGCATATCGTGTGGTTTTGCAGAAAACTGCGTCCGCGTCTACCAAAAGATGCATGTGCATGCTTAAAACGCGTTTTGGCACAAATCCATGTGCGGGTGCTAAAAAGAGCAGCATCGGCATGCTTTTCACGTCGTTTGGTAGAAATCCACGTGCGCGTTCTGCCAAAAGCACCATTTGCATGCATATCGTGTGGTTTTGCAGAAAACTGCGTCTGCGTCTACCAAAAGATGCATGTGCATGCTTAAAACGCGTTTTGGCACAAATCCATGTGCGGGTGCTAAAAAGAGCAGCATCGGCATGCTTTTCACGTCGTTTGGTAGAAATCCACGTGCGCGTTCTGCCAAAAGCACCATTTGCATGAATATCGTGTGGTTTTGCAGAAAACTGCGTCCGCGTCTACCAAAAGATGCATGTGCATGCTTAACACGCGTTTTGGCACAAATCCATGTTCGGGTGCTAAAAAGACCAGCATCGGCATGCTTTTCACGTCGTTTGGTAGAAATCCACGCGCGCGTTCTGCCAAAAGCACCATTTGCATGCATATCGTGTGGTTTTGCCGAAAACTGCGTCCGCGTCTACCAAAAGATGCATGTGCATGCTTAACACGCGTTTTGGCACAAATCCATGTGCGGGTGCTAAAAAGAGCAGCATCGGCATGCTTTTCACGTCGTTTGGTAGAAATCCACGTGCGCGTTCTGCCAAAAGCACCATTTGCATGCATATCGTGTGGTATTGCAGAAAACTGCGTCCGCGTCTACCAAAAGATGCATGTGCATGCTTAAAACGCGTTTTGGCACAAATCCATCTGCGGGTGCTAAAAAGAGCACCATCGGCATGCTTTTCACGTCGTTTGGTAGAAATCCACGCGCGCGTTCTGCCAAAAGCACCATTTGCATGCATATCGTGTGGTTTTGCAGAAAACTGCGTCCGCGTCTACCAAAAGATGCATGTGCATGCTTAACACGCGTTTTGGCACAAATCCATGTGCCGGTGCTAAAAAGAGCAGCATCGGCAGGCTTTTCACGTCGTTTGGTAGAAATCCACGTGCGCGTTCTGCCAAAAGCACCATTTGCATGCATATCGTGTGGTTTTGCAGAAAACTGCGTCTGCGTCTACCAAAAGATGCATGTGCATGCTTAAAACGCGTTTTGGCACAAATCCATGTGCGGGTGCTAAAAAGAGCAGCATCGGCATGCTTTTCGCGTCGTTTGGTAGAAATCCACGTGCGCGTTCTGCCAAAAGCACCATTTGCATGCATATCGTGTGGTTTTGCAGAAAACTGCGTCCGCGTCTACCAAAAGATGCATGTGCATGCTTAACACGCGTTTTGGCACAAATCCATGTTCGGGTGCTCAAAAGACCAGCATCGGCATGCTTTTCACGTCGTTTGGTAGAAATCCACGCGCGCGTTCTGCCAAAAGCACCATTTGCATGCATATCGTGTGGTTTTGCCGAAAACTGCGTCCGCGTCTACCAAAAGATGCATGTGCATGCTTAAAACGCGTTTTGGCACAAATCCATGTGCGGGTGCTAAAAAGAACAGCATCGGCATGCTTTTCACGTCGTTTGGTAGAAATCCACGTGCGCGTTCTGCCAAAAGCACCATTTGCATGCATATCGTGCGGTTTTGCAGAAAACTGCGTCCGCGTCTACCAAAAGATGCATGTGCATGCTTAAAACGCGTTTTGGCACAAATCCATGTGCGGGTGCTAAAAAGAGCAGCATCGGCATGCTTTTCACGTCGTTTGGAAGAAATCCACGTGCGCGTTCTGCCAAAAGCACCATTTGCATGCATATCGTGTGGTTTTGCAGGAAACTGCGTCCGCGTCAACCAAAAGATGCATGTGCATGCTTAAAACGCGTTTTGGCACAAATCTATGTGCGGGTGCTAAAAAGAGCAGCATCGGCATGCTTTTCACGTCGTTTCGTAGAAATCCACGTGCGCGTTCTGCCAAAAGCACCATTTGCATGCATATCGTGTGGTTTTGCATAAAACTGCGTCCGCGTCTACCAAAAGATGCATGTGCGTGCTTAACACGCGTTTTGGCACAAATCCATGTGCCGGTGCTAAAAAGAGCAGCATCGGCAGGCTTTTCACGTCGTTTGGTAGAAATCCACGTGCGCGTTCTGCCAAAAGCACCATTTGCATGCATATCGTGTGGTTTTGCAGAAAACTGCGTCCGCGTCTACCAAAAGATGCATGTGCATGCTTAACACGCGTTTTGGCACAAATCCATGTGCGGGTGCTAAAAAGAGCAGCATCGGCATGCTTTTCACGTCGTTTGGTAGAAATCCACGCGCGCGTTCTGCCAAAAGCACCATTTGCATGCATATCGTGTGGTTTTGCCGAAAACTGCGTCCGCGTCTACCAAAAGATGCATGTGCATGCTTAAAACGCGTTTTGGCACAAATCCATGTGCGGGTGCTAAAAAGAGCAGCATCGGCATGCTTTTCACGTCGTTTGGTAGAAATCCACGTGCGCGTTCTGCCAAAAGCCCCATTTGCATCCATATCGTGCGGTTTTGCAGAAAACTGCGTCCGCGTCTACCAAAAGATGCATGTGCATGCTTAAAACGCGTTTTGGCACAAATCCATGTGCGGGTGCTAAAAAGAGCAGCATCGGCATGCTTTTCACGTCGTTTGGTAGAAATCCACGTGCGCGTTCTGCCAAAAGCACCATTTGCATGCATATCGTGTGGTTTTGCAGAAAACTGCGTCCGCGTCTACCAAAAGATGCATGTGCATGCTTAACACGCGTTTTGGCACAAATCCATGTGCCGGTGCTAAAAAGAGCAGCATCGGCAGGCTTTTCACGTCGTTTGGTAGAAATCCACGTGCGCGTTCTGCCAAAAGCACCATTTGCATGCATATCGTGTGGTTTTGCAGAAAACTGCGTCCGCGTCTACCAAAAGATGCATGTGCATGCTTAACACGCGTTTTGGCACAAATCCATGTGCGGGTGCTAAAAAGAGCAGCATCGGCATGCTTTTCACGTCGTTTGGTAGAAATCCACGCGCGCGTTCTGCCAAAAGCACCATTTGCGTGCATATCGTGTGGTTTTGCAGAAAACTGCGTCCGCGTCTACCAAAAGATGCATGTGCATGCTTAAAACACGTTTTGGCACAAATCCATGTGCGGGTGCTAAAAAGAGCAGCATCGGCATGCTTTTCACGTCGTTTGGTAGAAATCCACGTGCGCGTTCTGCCAAAAGCACCATTTGCATGCATATCGTGTGGTTTTGCAGAAAACTGCGTCCGCGTCTACCAAAAGATGCATGTGCATGCTTAAAACGCGTTTTGGCACAAATCCATGTGCCGGTGCTAAAAAGAGCAGCATCGGCAGGCTTTTCACGTCGTTTGGTAGAAATCCACGCGCGCGTTCTGCCAAAAGCACCATTTGCATGCATATCGTGTGGTTTTGCCGAAAACTGCGTCCGCGTCTACCAAAAGATGCATGTGCATGCTTAAAACGCGTTTTGGCACAAATCCATGTGCGGGTGCTAAAAAGAACAGCATCGGCATGCTTTTCACGTCGTTTGGTAGAAATCCACGTGCGCGTTCTGCCAAAAGCACCATTTGCATGCATATCGTGCGGTTTTGCAGAAAACTGCGTCCGCGTCTACCAAAAGATGCATGTGCATGCTTAAAACGCGTTTTGGCACAAATCCATGTGCGGGTGCTAAAAAGAGCAGCATCGGCATGCTTTTCACGTCGTTTGGAAGAAATCCACGTGCGCGTTCTGCCAAAAGCACCATTTGCA
>NW_027460424.1:0-81733 GCF_050947875.1 Dermacentor variabilis | reverse complement strand
GCATGCGCATGCTTAAAACGCGCTTTGGCACAAATCCATGTGCGGATGTTAAAAAGAGCAGCATCGGCATGCTTTTCACGTCGTTTGGTAGAAATCCACGCGCGCGTTCTGCCAAAAGCACCATTTGCATGCATATCGTGTGGTTTTGCAGAAAACTGCGTCCGCGTCTACCAAAAGATGCATGCGCATGCTTAAAACGCGTTTTGGCACAAATCCATGTGCGGGTGCTAAAAAGAGCAGCATCGGCATGCTTTTCACGTCGTTTGGTAGAAATCCACGCGCGCGTTCTGCCAAAAGCACCATTTGCATGCATATCGTGTGGTTTTGCAGAAAACTGCGTCCGCGTCTACCAAAAGATGCATGCGCATGCTTAAAACGCGTTTTGGCACAAATCCATGTGCGGGTGCTAAAAAGAGCAGCATCGGCATGCTTTTCACGTCGTTTGGTAGAAATCCACACGCGCGTTCTGCCAAAAGCACCATTTGCATGCCTATCGTGTGGTTTTGCAGAAAACTGCGTCCGCGTCTACCAAAAGATGCATGCGCATGCTTAAAACGCGCTTTGGCACAAATCCATGTGCGGATGTTAAAAAGAGCAGCATCGGCATGCTTTTCACGTCGTTTGGTAGAAATCCACACGCGCGTTCTGCCAAAAGCACCATTTGCATGCATATCGTGTGGTTTTGCAGAAAACTGCGTCCGCGTCTACCAAAAGATGCATGCGCATGCTTAAAACGCGCTTTGGCACAAACCCATGTGCGGATGTTAAAAAGAGCAGCATCGGCATGCTTTTCACGTCGTTTGGTAGAAATCCACGCGCGCGTTCTGCCAAAAGCACCATTTGCATGCATATCGTGTGGTTTTGCAGAAAACTGCGTCCGCGTCTACCAAAAGATGCATGCGCATGCTTAAAACGCGTTTTGGCACAAATCCATGTGCGGGTGCTAAAAAGAGCAGCATCGGCATGCTTTTCACGTCGTTTGGTAGAAATCCACGCGCGCGTTCTGCCAAAAGCACCATTTGCATGCCTATCGTGTGGTTTTTGCAGAAAACTGCGTCCGCGTCTACCAAAAGATGCATGCGCATGCTTAAAACGCGCTTTGGCACATATCCATGTGCGGATGTTAAAAAGAGCAGCATCGGCATGCTTTTCACGTCGTTTGGTAGAAATCCACGCGCGCGTTCTGCCAAAAGCACCATTTGCATGCATATCGTGTGGTTTTGCAGAAAACTGCGTCCGCGTCTACCAAAAGATGCATGCGCATGCTTAAAACGCGCTTTGGCACAAATCCATGTGCGGATGTTAAAAGGAGCAGCATCGGCATGCTTTTCACGTCGTTTGGTAGAAATCCACGCGCGCGTTCTGCAAAAGCACCATTTGCATGCCTATCGTGTGGTTTTGCAGAAAACTGCGTCCGCGTCTACCAAAAGATGCATGCGCATGCTTAAAACGCGCTTTGGCAAAAATCCATGTGCGGATGTTAAAAAGAGCAGCATCGGCATGGTTTTCACGTCGTTTGGTAGAAATCCACGCGCGCGTTCTGCCAAAAGCACCATTTGCATGCATATCGTGTGGTTTTGCAGAAAACTGCGTCCGCGTCTACCAAAAGATGCATGCGCATGCTTAAAACGCGTTTTGGCACAAATCCATGTGCGGGTGCTAAAAAGAGCAGCATCGGCATGCTTTTCACGTCGTTTGGTAGAAATCCACGCGCGCGTTCTGCCAAAAGCACCATTTGCATGCCTATCGTGTGGTTTTGCAGAAAACTGCGTCCGCGTCTACCAAAAGATGCATGCGCATGCTTAAAACGCGCTTTGGCACAAATCCATGTGCGGATGTTTAAAAAGAGCAGCATCGGCATGCTTTTCACGTCGTTTGGTAGAAATCCACGCGCGCGTTCTGCCAAAAGCACCATTTGCATGCATATCGTGTGGTTTTGCAGAAAACTGCGTCCGCGTCTACCAAAGATGCATGCGCATGCTTAAAACGCGTTTTGGCACAAATCCATGTGCGGATGTTAAAAAGAGCAGCATCGGCATGCTTTTCACGTCGTTTGGTAGAAATCCACGCGCGCGTTCTGCCAAAAGCACCATTTGCATGCATATCGTGTGGTTTTGCAGAAAACTGCGTCCGCGTCTACCAAAAGATGCATGCGCATGCTTAAAACGCGCTTTGGCACAAATCCATGTGCGGATGTTAAAAAGAGCAGCATCGGCATGCTTTTCACGTCGTTTGGTAGAAATCCACGCGCGCGTTCTGCCAAAAGCACCATTTGCATGCATATCGTGTGGTTTTGCAGAAAACTGCGTCCGCGTCTACCAAAAGATGCATGCGCATGCTTAAAACGCGTTTTGGCACAAATCCATGTGCGGGTGCTAAAAAGAGCAGCATCGGCATGCTTTTCACGTCGTTTGGTAGAAATCCACACGCGCGTTCTGCCAAAAGCACCATTTGCACGCATATCGTGTGGTTTTGCAGAAAACTGCGTCCGCGTCTACCAAAAGATGCATGTGCATGCTAAAAACGCGTTTTGGCACAAATCCATGTGCGGGTGCTAAAAAGAGCAGCATCGGCATGCTTTTCACGTCGTTTGGTAGAAATCCACGCGCGCGTTCTGCCAAAAGCACCATTTGCATGCCTATCGTGTGGTTTTGCAGAAAACTGCGTCCGCGTCTACCAAAAGATGCATGCGCATGCTTAAAACGCGTTTTGGCACAAATCCATGTGCGGATGTTAAAAAGAGCAGCATCGGCATGCTTTTCACGTCGTTTGGTAGAAATCCACGCGCGCGTTCTGCCAAAAGCACCATTTGCATGCATATCTTGTGGTTTTGCAGAAAACTGCGTCCGCGTCTACCAAAAGATGCATGCGCATGCTTAAAACGCGTTTTGGCACAAAGCCATGTGCGGGTGCTAAAAAGAGCAGCATCGGCATGCTTTTCACGTCGTTTGGTAGAAATCCACACGCGCGTTCTTCCAAAAGCACCATTTGCATGCATATCGTGTGGTTTTGCAGAAAACTGCGTCCGCGTCTACCAAAAGATGCATGCGCATGCTTAAAACGCGTTTTGGCACAAATCCATGTGCGGATGTTAAAAAGAGCAGCATCGGCATGCTTTTCACGTCGTTTGGTAGAAATCCACGCGCGCGTTCTGCCAAAAGCACCATTTGCATGCATATCGTGTGGTTTTGCAGCAAACTGCGTCCGCGTCTACCAAAAGATGCATGCGCATGCTTAAAACGCGCTTTGGCACAAATCCATGTGCGGATGTTAAAAAGAGCAGCATCGGCATGCTTTTCACGTCGTTTGGTAGAAATCCACGCGCGCGTTCTGCCAAAGCACCATTTGCATGCATATCGTGTGGTTTTGCAGAAAACTGCGTCCGCGTCTACCAAAAGATGCATGCGCATGCTTAAAACGCGTTTTGGCACAAATCCATGTGCGGGTGCTAAAAAGAGCAGCATCGGCATGCTTTTCACGTCGTTTGGTAGAAATCCACACGCGCGTTCTGCCAAAAGCACCATTTGCATGCATATCGTGTGGTTTTGCAGAAAACTGCGTCCGCGTCTACCAAAAGATGCATGTGCATGCTAAAACGTGTTTTGGCACAAATCCATGTGCGGGTGCTAAATGAGCAGCATCGGCATGCTTTTCACGTCGTTAGGTAGAAATCCACGCGCGCGTTCTGCCAAAAGCACCATTTGCATGCCTATCGTGTGGTTTTGCAGAAAACTGCGTCCGCGTCTACCAAAAGATGCATGCGCATGCTTAAAACGCGTTTTGGCACAAATCCATGTGCGGATGGTAAAAAGAGCAGCATCGGCATGCTTTTCACGTCGTTTGGTAGAAATCCACGCGCGCGTTCTGCCAAAAGCACCATTTGCATGCATATCGTGTGGTTTTGCAGAAAACTGCGTCCGCGTCTACCAAAAGATGCATGCGCATGCTTAAAACGCGTTTTGGCACAAATCCATGTGCGGGTGCTAAAAAGAGCAGCATCGGCATGCTTTTCACGTCGTTTGGTAGAAATCCACACGCGCGTTCTGCCAAAAGCACCATTTGCATGCCTATCGTGTGGTTTTGCAGAAACTGCGTCCGCGTCTACCAAAAGATGCATGCGCATGCTTAAACGCGCTTTGGCACAAATCCATGTGCGGATGTCAAAAAGAGCAGCATCGGCATGCTTTTCACGTCGTTTGGTAGAAATCCACGCGCGCGTTCTGCCAAAAGCACCATTTGCATGCATATCGTGTGGTTTTGCAGAAAACTGCGTCCGCGTCTACCAAAAGATGCATGCGCATGCTTAAAACGCGCTTTGGCACAAATCCATGTGCGGATGTTAAAAAGAGCAGCATCGGCATGCTTTTCACGTCGTTTGGTAGAAATCCACGCGCGCGTTCTGCCAAAAGCACCATTTGCATGCATATCGTGTGGTTTTGCAGAAAACTGCGTCCGAGTCTACCAAAAGATGCATGCGCATGCTTAAAACGCGTTTTGGCACAAATCCATGTGCGGGTGCTAAAAAGAGCAGCATCGGCATGCTTTTCACGTCGTTTGGTAGAAATCCACACGCGCGTTCTGCCAAAAGCACCATTTGCATGCATATCGTGTGGTTTTGCAGAAAACTGCGTCCGCGTCTACCAAAAGATGCATGTGCATGCTAAAAACGCGTTTTGGCACAAATAAATGTGCGGGTGCTAAAAAGAGCAGCATCGGCATGCTTTTCACGTCGTTTGGTAGAAATCCACGCGCGCGTTCTGCCAAAAGCACCATTTGCATGCCTATCGTGTGGTTTTGCAGAAAACTGCGTCCGCGTCTACCAAAAGATGCATGCGCATGCTTAAAACGCGTTTTGGCACAAATCCATGTGCGGATGTTAAAAAGAGCAGCATCGGCATGCTTTTCACGTCGTTTGGTAGAAATCCACGCGCGCGTTCTGCCAAAAGCACCATTTGCATGCATATCTTGTGGTTTTGCAGAAAACTGCGTCCGCGTCTACCAAAAGATGCATGCGCATGCTTAAAACGCGTTTTGGCACAAATCCATGTACGGGTGCTAAAAGAGCAGCATCGGCATGCTTTTCACGTCGTTTGGTAGAAATCCACGCGCGCGTTCTGCCAAAAGCACCATTTGCATGCATATCGTGTGGTTTTGCAGAAAACTGCGTCCGCGTCTACCAAAAGATGCATGCGCATGCTTAAAACGCGTTTTGGCACAAATCCATGTACGGGTGCTAAAAAGAGCAGCATCGGCATGCTTTTCACGTCGTTTGGTAGAAATCCACGCGCGCGTTCTGCCAAAGCACCATTTGCATGCATATCGTGTGGTTTTGCAGCAAACTGCGTCCGCGTCTACCAAAAGATGCATGCGCATGCTTAAAAAGCGCTTTGGCACAAATCCATGTGCGGATGTTAAAAAGAGCAGCATCGGCATGCTTTTCACGTCGTTTGGTAGAAATCCACGCGCGCGTTCGGCCAAAAGCACCATTTGCATGCATATCGTGTGGTTTTGCAGAAAACTGCGTCCGCGTCTACCAAAAGATGCATGCGCATGCTTAAAACGCGTTTTGGCACAAATCCATGTGCGGGTGCTAAAAAGGGCAGCATCGGCATGCTTTTCACGTCGTTTGGTAGAAATCCACACGCGCGTTCTGCCAAAAGCACCATTTGCATGCATATCGTGTGGTTTTGCAGAAAACTGCGTCCGCGTCTACCAAAAGATGCATGCGCATGCTTAAAACGCGCTTTGGCACAAATCCATGTGCGGATGTTAAAAAGAGCAGCATCGGCATGCTTTCACGTCGTTTGGTAGAAATCCACGCGCGCGTTCTGCCAAAAGCACCATTTGCATGCATATCGTGTGGTTTTGCAGAAAACTGCGTCCGCGTCTACCAAAAGATGCATGCGCATGCTTAAAACGCGTTTTGGCACAAATCCATGTGCGGGTGCTAAAAAGAGCAGCATCGGCATGCTTTTCACGTCGTTTGGTAGAAATCCACACGCGCGTTCTGCCAAAACCACCATTTGCATGCATATCGTGTGGTTTTGCAGAAAACTGCGTCCGCGTCTACCAAAGATGCATGTGCATGCTAAAAACGCGTTTTGGCACAAATCCATGTGCGGGTGCTAAAAAGAGCACCATCGGCATGCTTTTCACGTCGTTTGGTAGAAATCCACGCGCGCGTTCTGCCAAATGCACCATTTGCATGCCTATCGTGTGGTTTTGCAGAAAACTGCGTCCGCGTCTACCAAAAGATGCATGCGCATGCTTAAACGCGTTTTGGCACAAATCCATGTGCGGATGTTAAAAAGAGCAGCATCGGCATGCTTTTCACGTCGTTTGGTAGAAATCCACACGCGCGTTCTGCCAAAAGCACCATTTGCATGCATATCGTGTGGTTTTGCAGAAAACTGCGTCCGCGCCTACCAAAAGATGCATGTGCATGCTAAAAACGCGTTTTGGCACAAATCCATGTGCGGGTGCTAAAAAGAGCAGCATCGGCATGCTTTCACGTCGTTTGGTAGAAATCCACACGCGCGTTCTGCCAAAAGCACCATTTGCATGCATATCGTGTGGTTTTGCAGAAAACTGCGTCCGCGCCTACCAAAAGATGCATGTGCATGCTAAAAACGCGTTTTGGCACAAATCCATGTGCGGGTGCTAAAAAGAGCAGCATCGGCATGCTTTCACGTCGTTTGGTAGAAATCCACGCGCGCGTTCTGCCAAAAGCACCATTTGCATGCATATCGTGTGGTTTTGCAGAAAACTGCGTCCGCGTCTACCAAAAGATGCATGTGCATGCTAAAAACGCGTTTTGGCACAAATCCATGTGCGGGTGCTAAAAAGAGCACCATCGGCATGCTTTTCACGTCGTTTGGTAGAAATCCACGCGCGCGTTCTGCCAAATGCACCATTTGCATGCCTATCGT
The DNA here is from genome assembly GCF_050947875.1 of Dermacentor variabilis. NCBI lineage: Eukaryota > Metazoa > Arthropoda > Arachnida > Ixodida > Ixodidae > Dermacentor > Dermacentor variabilis. The sequence continues at coordinate 74,804 of NW_027460424.1, read as the reverse complement.
GTGGTTTTGCAGAAAACTGCGTCCGCGTCTACCAAAAGATGCATGCGCATGCTTAAAACGCGTTTTGGCACAAATCCATGTGCGGATGTTAAAAAGAGCAGCATCGGCATGCTTTTCACGTCGTTTGGTAGAAATCCACACGCGCGTTCTGCAAAAGCACCATTTGCATGCATATCGTGTGGTTTTGCAGAAAACTGCGTCCGCGCCTACCAAAAGATGCATGTGCATGCTAAAAACGCGTTTTGGCACAAATCCATGTGCGGGTGCTAAAAAGAGCAGCATCGGCATGCTTTCACGTCGTTTGGTAGAAATCCACGCGCGCGTTCTGCAAAAGCACCATTTGCATGCATATCGTGTGGTTTTGCAGAAAACTGCGTCCGCGTCTACCAAAAGATGCATGTGCATGCTAAAAACGCGTTTTGGCACAAATCCATGTGCGGGTGCTAAAAAGAGCAGCATCGGCATGCTTTCACGTCGTTTGGTAGAAATCCACGCGCGCGTTCTGCCAAAAGCACCATTTGCATGCCTATCGTGTGGTTTTGCAGAAAACTGCGTCCGCGTCTACCAAAAGATGCGTGCGCATGCTTAAAACGCGCTTTGGCACAAATCCATGTGCGGATGTTAAAAAGAGCAGCATCGGCATGCTTTTCACGTCGTTTGGTAGGAATCCACGCGCGCGTTCTGCCAAAAGCACCATTTGCATGCATATCGTGTGGTTTTGCAGAAAACTGCGTCCGCGTCTACCAAAAGATGCATGCGCATGCTTAAAACGCGTTTTGGCACAAATCCATGTGCGGATGTTAAAAGAGCAGCATCGGCATGCTTTTCACGTCGTTTGGTAGAAATCCACGCGCGCGTTCTGCCAAAAGCACCATTTGCATGCATATCGTGTGGTTTTGCAGAAAACTGCGTCCGCGTCTACCAAAAGATGCATGCGCATGCTTAAAACGCGCTTTGGCACAAATCCATGTGCGGATGTTAAAAAGAGCAGCATCGGCATGCTTTTCACGTCGTTTGGTAGAAATCCACGCGCGCGTTCTGCAAAAGCACCATTTGCATGCATATCGTGTGGTTTTGCAGAAAACTGCGTCCGCGTCTACCAAAAGATGCATGCGCATGCTTAAAACGCGTTTTGGCACAAATCCATGTGCGGGTGCTAAAAAGAGCAGCATCGGCATGCTTTTCACGTCGTTTGGTAGAAATCCACACGCGCGTTCTGCCAAAAGCACCATTTGCACGCATATCGTGTGGTTTTGCAGAAAACTGCGTCCGCGTCTACCAAAAGATGCATGTGCATGCTAAAAACGCGTTTTGGCACAAATCCATGTGCGGGTGCTAAAAGAGCAGCATCGGCATGCTTTTCACGTCGTTTGGTAGAAATCCACGCGCGCGTTCTGCCAAAAGCACCATTTGCATGCCTATCGTGTGGTTTTGCAGAAAACTGCGTCCGCGTCTACCAAAAGATGCATGCGCATGCTTAAAACGCGTTTTGGCACAAATCCATGTGCGGATGTTAAAAAGAGCAGCATCGGCATGCTTTTCACGTCGTTTGGTAGAAATCCACGCGCGCGTTCTGCCAAAAGCACCATTTGCATGCATATCTTGTGGTTTTGCAGAAAACTGCGTCCGCGTCTACCAAAAGATGCATGCGCATGCTTAAAACGCGTTTTGACACAAATCCATGTGCGGGTGCTAAAAAGAGCAGCATCGGCATGCTTTTCACGTCGTTTGGTAGAAATCCACACGCGCGTTCTGCCAAAAGCACCATTTGCATGCATATCGTGTGGTTTTGCAGAAAACTGCGTCCGCGTCTACCAAAAGATGCATGCGCATGATTAAAACGCGTTTTGGCACAAATCCATGTGCGGATGTTAAAAAGAGCAGCATCGGCATGCTTTTCACGTCGTTTGGTAGAAATCCACGCGCGCGTTCTGCCAAAAGCACCATTTGCATGCATATCGTGTGGTTTGCAGCAAACTGCGTCCGCGTCTACCAAAAGATGCATGCGCATGCTTAAAACGCGCTTTGGCACAAATCCATGTGCGGATGTTAAAAAGAGCAGCATCGGCATGCTTTTCACGTCGTTTGGTAGAAATCCACGGCGCGCGTTCTGCCAAAAGCACCATTTGCATGCCTATCGTGTGGTTTTGCAGAAAACTGCGTCCGCGTCTACCAAAAGATGCATGCGCATGCTTAAAACGCGTTTTGGCACAAATCCATGTGCGGATGTTAAAAAGAGCAGCATCGGCATGCTTTTCACGTCGTTTGGTAGAAATCCACGCGCGCGTTCTGCCAAAAGCACCATTTGCATGCATATCGTGTGGTTTTGCAGAAAACTGCGTCCGCGTCTACCAAAAGATGCATGCGCATGCTTAAAACGCGTTTTGGCACAAATCCATGTGCGGGTGCTAAAAAGAGCAGCATCGGCATGCTTTTCACGTCGTTTGGTAGAAATCCACACGCGCGTTCTGCCAAAAGCACCATTTGCATGCCTATCGTGTGGTTTTGCAGAAAACTGCGTCCGCGTCTACCAAAAGATGCATGCGCATGCTTAAAACGCGCTTTGGCACAAATCCATGTGCGGATGTCAAAAAGAGCAGCATCGGCATGCTTTTCACGTCGTTTGGTAGAAATCCACGCGCGCGTTCTGCCAAAAGCACCATTTGCATGCATATCGTGTGGTTTTGCAGAAAACTGCGTCCGCGTCTACCAAATGATGCATGCGCATGCTTAAAACGCGCTTTGGCACAAATCCATGTGCGGATGTTAAAAGAGCAGCATCGGCATGCTTTTCACGTCGTTTGGTAGAAATCCACGCGCGCGTTCTGCCAAAAGCACCATTTGCATGCATATCGTGTGGTTTTGCAGAAAACTGCGTCCGAGTCTACCAAAAGATGCATGCGCATGCTTAAAACGCGTTTTGGCACAAATCTATGTGCGGGTGCTAAAAAGAGCAGCATCGGCATGCTTTTCACGTCGTTTGGTAGAAATCCACACGCGCGTTCTGCCAAAAGCACCATTTGCATGCATATCGTGTGGTTTTGCAGAAAACTGCGTCCGCGTCTACCAAAAGATGCATGTGCATGCTAAAAACGCGTTTTGGCACAAATCCATGTGCGGGTGCTAAAAAGAGCAGCATCGGCATGCTTTTCACGTCGTTTGGTAGAAATCCACGCGCGCGTTCTGCCAAAAGCACCATTTGCATGCCTATCGTGTGGTTTTGCAGAAAACTGCGTCCGCGTCTACCAAAAGATGCATGCGCATGCTTAAAACGCGTTTTGGCACAAATCCATGTGCGGATGTTAAAAGAGCAGCATCGGCATGCTTTTCACGTCGTTTGGTAGAAATCCACGCGCGCGTTCTGCCAAAAGCACCATTTGCATGCATATCTTGTGGTTTTGCAGAAAACTGCGTCCGCGTCTACCAAAAGATGCATGCGCACGCTTAAAACGCGTTTTGGCACAAATCCATGTACGGGTGCTAAAAAGAGCAGCATCGGCATGCTTTTCACGTCGTTTGGTAGAAATCCACGCGCGCGTTCTGCCAAAAGCACCATTTGCATGCATATCGTGTGGTTTTGCAGCAAACTGCGTCCGCGTCTACCAAAAGATGCATGCGCATGCTTAAAACGCGCTTTGGCACAAAGCCATGTGCGGATGTTAAAAAGAGCAGCATCGGCATGCTTTTCACGTCGTTTGGTAGAAATCCACGCGCGCGTTCTGCCAAAAGCACCATTTGCATGCATATCGTGTGGTTTTGCAGAAAACTGCGTCCGCGTCTACCAAAAGATGCATGCGCATGCTTAAAACGCGTTTTGGCACAAATCCATGTGCGGGTGCTAAAAAGAGCAGCATCGGCATGCTTTTCACGTCGTTTGGTAGAAATCCACACGCGCGTTCTGCCAAAAGCACCATTTGCATGCATATCGTGTGGTTTTGCAGAAAACTGCGTCCGCGTCTACCAAAAGATGCATGTGCATGCTAAAAACGCGTTTTGGCACAAATCCATGTGCGGGTGCTAAAAAGAGCAGCATCGGCATGCTTTTCACGTCGTTAGGTAGAAATCCACGCGCGCGTTCTGCCAAAGCACCATTTGCATGCCTATCGTGTGGTTTTGCAGAAAACTGCGTCCGCGTCTACCAAAAGATGCATGCGCATGCTTAAAACGCGTTTTGGCACAAATCCATGTGCGGGTGCTAAAAAGAGCAGCATCGGCATGCTTTTAACGTCGTTTGGTAGAAATCCACGCGCGCGTTCTGCAAGCACATTTGCATGCCTATCGTGTGGTTTTGCAGAAAACTGCGTCCGCGTCTACCAAAAGATGCATGCGCATGCTTAAAACGCGCTTTGGCACAAACCCATGTGCGGATGTTAAAAAGAGCAGCATCGGCATGCTTTTCACGTCGTTTGGTAGAAATCCAAGCGCGCGTTCTGCCAAAAGCACCATTTGCATGCATATCGTGTGGTTTTGCAGAAAACTGCGTCCGCGTCTACCAAAAGATGCATGCGCATGCTTAAAACGCGTTTTGGCACAAATCCATGTGCGGGCGCTAAAAAGAGCAGCATCGGCATGCTTTTCACGTCGTTTGGTAGAAATCCACGCGCGCGTTCTGCCAAAAGCACCATTTGCATGCCTATCGTGTGGTTTTGCAGAAAACTGCGTCCGCGTCTACCAAAAGATGCATGCGCATGCTTAAAACGCGCTTTGGCACAAATCCATGTGCGGATGTTAAAAAGAGCAGCATCGGCATGCTTTTCACGTCGTTTGGTAGAAATCCACGCGCGCGTTCTGCCAAAAGCACCATTTGCATGCATATCGTGTGGTTTTGCAGAAAACTGCGTCCGCGTCTACCAAAACATGCATGCGCATGCTTAAAACGCGTTTTGGCACAAATCCATGTGCGGATGTTAAAAGGAGCAGCATCGGCATGCTTTTCACGTCGTTTGGTAGAAATCCACGCGCGCGTTCTGCCAAAAGCACCATTTGCATGCCTATCGTGTGGTTTTGCAGAAAACTGCGTCCGCGTCTACCAAAAGATGCATGCGCATGCTTAAAACGCGCTTTGGCAAAAATCCATGTGCGGATGTTAAAAAGAGCAGCATCGGCATGGTTTTCACGTCGTTTGGTAGAAATCCACGCGCGCGTTCTGCCAAAAGCACCATTTGCATGCATATCGTGTGGTTTTGCAGAAAACTGCGTCCGCGTCTACCAAAAGATGCATGCGCATGCTTAAAACGCGTTTTGGCACAAATCCATGTGCGGGTGCTAAAAAGAGCAGCATCGGCATGCTTTTCACGTCGTTTGGTAGAAATCCACGCGCGCGTTCTGCCAAAAGCACCATTTGCATGCCTATCGTGTGGTTTTGCAGAAAACTGCGTCCGCGTCTACCAAAAGATGCATGCGCATGCTTAAAACGCGCTTTGGCACAAATCCATGTGCGGATGTTAAAAAGAGCAGCATCGGCATGCTTTTCACGTCGTTTGGTAGAAATCCACGCGCGCGTTCTGCCAAAAGCACCATTTGCATGCATATCGTGTGGTTTTGCAGAAAACTGCGTCCGCGTCTACCAAAAGATGCATGCGCATGCTTAAAACGCGTTTTGGCACAAATCCATGTGCGGATGTTAAAAAGAGCAGCATCGGCATGCTTTTCACGTCGTTTGGTAGAAATCCACGCGCGCGTTCTGCCAAAAGCACCATTTGCATGCATATCGTGTGGTTTTGCAGAAAACTGCGTCCGCGTCTACCAAAAGATGCATGCGCATGCTTAAAACGCGCTTTGGCACAAATCCATGTGCGGATGTTAAAAAGAGCAGCATCGGCATGCTTTTCACGTCGTTTGGTAGAAATCCACGCGCGCGTTCTGCCAAAAGCACCATTTGCATGCATATCGTGTGGTTTTGCAGAAAACTGCGTCCGCGTCTACCAAAAGATGCATGCGCATGCTTAAAACGCGTTTTGGCACAAATCCATGTGCGGGTGCTAAAAAGAGCAGCATCGGCATGCTTTTCACGTCGTTTGGTAGAAATCCACACGCGCGTTCTGCCAAAAGCACCATTTGCACGCATATCGTGTGGTTTTGCAGAAAACTGCGTCCGCGTCTACCAAAAGATGCATGTGCATGCTAAAAACGCGTTTTGGCACAAATCCATGTGCGGGTGCTAAAAAGAGCAGCATCGGCATGCTTTTCACGTCGTTTGGTAGAAATCCACGCGCGCGTTCTGCCAAAAGCACCATTTGCATGCCTATCGTGTGGTTTTGCAGAAAACTGCGTCCGCGTCTACCAAAAGATGCATGCGCATGCTTAAAACGCGTTTTGGCACAAATCCATGTGCGGATGTTAAAAAGAGCAGCATCGGCATGCTTTTCACGTCGTTTGGTAGAAATCCACGCGCGCGTTCTGCCAAAAGCACCATTTGCATGCATATCTTGTGGTTTTGCAGAAAACTGCGTCCGCGTCTACCAAAAGATGCATGCGCATGCTTAAAACGCGTTTTGGCACAAATCCATGTGCGGGTGCTAAAAAGAGCAGCATCGGCATGCTTTTCACGTCGTTTGGTAGAAATCCACGCGCGCGTTCTGCCAAAAGCACCATTTGCATGCCTATCGTGTGGTTTTGCAGAAAACTGCGTCCGCGTCTACCAAAAGATGCATGCGCATGCTTAAAACGCGTTTTGGCACAAATCCATGTGCGGATGTTAAAAAGAGCAGCATCGGCATGCTTTTCACGTCGTTTGGTAGAAATCCACGCGCGCGTTCTGCCAAAAGCACCATTTGCATGCATATCTTGTGGTTTTGCAGAAAACTGCGTCCGCGTCTACCAAAAGATGCATGCGCATGCTTAAAACGCGTTTTGGCACAAAGCCATGTGCGGGTGCTAAAAAGAGCAGCATCGGCATGCTTTTCACGTCGTTTGGTAGAAATCCACACGCGCGTTCTGCCAAAAGCACCATTTGCATGCATATCGCTTGGTTTTGCAGAAAACTGCGTCCGCGTCTACCAAAAGATGCATGCGCATGCTTAAAACGCGTTTTGGCACAAATCCATGTGCGGGTGCTAAAAAGAGCAGCATCGGCATGCTTTTCACGTCGTTTGGTAGAAATCCACGCGCGCGTTCTGCCAAAAGCACCATTTGCATGCCTATCGTGTGGTTTTGCAGAAAACTGCGTCCGCGTCTACCAAAAGATGCATGCGCATGCTTAAAACGCGTTTTGGCACAAATCCATGTGCGGATGTTAAAAAGAGCAGCATCGGCATGCTTTTCACGTCGTTTGGTAGAAATCCACGCGCGCGTTCTGCCAAAAGCACCATTTGCATGCATATCGTGTGGTTTTGCAGAAAACTGCGTCCGCGTCTACCAAAAGATGCATGCGCATGCTTAAAACGCGTTTTGGCACAAATCCATGTGCGGGTGCTAAAAAGAGCAGCATCGGCATGCTTTTCACGTCGTTTGGTAGAAATCCACACGCGCGTTCTGCCAAAAGCACCATTTGCATGCCTATCGTGTGGTTTTGCGGAAAACTGCGTCCGCGTCTACCAAAAGATGCATGCGCATGCTTAAAACGCGTTTTGGCACAAATCCATGTGCGGATGTTAAAAAGAGCAGCATCGGCATGCTTTTCACGTCGTTTGGTAGAAATCCACGCGCGCGTTCTGCCAAAAGCACCATTTGCATGCATATCGTGTGGTTTTGCAGAAAACTGCGTCCGCGTCTACCAAAAGATGCATGCGCATGCTTAAAACGCGTTTTGGCACAAATCCATGTGCGGGTGCTAAAAAGAGCAGCATCGGCATGCTTTTCACGTCGTTTGGTAGAAATCCACACGCGCGTTCTGCCAAAAGCACCATTTGCATGCCTATCGTGTGGTTTTGCAGAAAACTGCGTCCGCGTCTACCAAAAGATGCATGCGCATGCTTAAAACGCGCTTTGCCACAAATCCATGTGCGGATGTCAAAAAGAGCAGCATCGGCATGCTTTTCACGTCGTTTGGTAGAAATCCACGCGCGCGTTCTGCCAAAAGCACCATTTGCATGCATATCGTGTGGTTTTGCAGAAAACTGCGTCCGCGTCTACCAAAAGATGCATGCGCATGCTTAAAACGCGCTTTGGCACAAATCCATGTGCGGATGTTAAAAAGAGCAGCATCGGCATGCTTTTCACGTCGTTTGGTAGAAATCCACGCGCGCGTTCTGCCAAAAGCACCATTTGCATGCATATCGTGTGGTTTTGCAGAAAACTGCGTCCGAGTCTACCAAAAGATGCATGCGCATGCTTAAAACGCGTTTTGGCACAAATCCATGTGCGGGTGCTAAAAAGAGCAGCATCGGCATGCTTTTCACGTCGTTTGGTAGAAATCCACACGCGCGTTCTGCCAAAAGCACCATTTGCATGCATATCGTGTGGTTTTGCAGAAAGCTGCGTCCGCGTCTACCAAAAGATGCATGTGCATGCTAAAAACGCGTTTTGGCACAAATCCATGTGCGGGTGCTAAAAAGAGCAGCATCGGCATGCTTTTCACGTCGTTTGGTAGACATCCACGCGCGCGTTCTGCCAAAAGCACCATTTGCATGCCTATCGTGTGGTTTTGCAGAAAACTGCGTCCGCGTCTACCAAAAGATGCATGCGCATGCTTAAAACGCGCTTTGGCACAAATCCATGTGCGGATGTTAAAAAGAGCAGCATCGGCATGCTTTTCACGTCGTTTGGTAGAAATCCACGCGCGCGTTCTGCCAAAAGCACCATTTGCATGCATATCGTGTGGTTTTGCAGAAAACTGCGTCCGCGTCTACCAAAAGATGCATGCGCATGCTTAAAACGCGTTTTGGCACAAATCCATGTGCGGGTGCTAAAAAGGGCAGCATCGGCATGCTTTTCACGTCGTTTGGTAGAAATCCACACGCGCGTTCTGCCAAAAGCACCATTTGCATGCATATCGTGTGGTTTTGCAGAAAACTGCGTCCGCGTCTACCAAAAGATGCATGCGCATGCTTAAAACGCGCTTTGGCACAAATCCATGTGCGGATGTTAAAAAGAGCAGCATCGGCATGCTTTTCACGTCGTTTGGTAGAAATCCACGCGCGCGTTCTGCCAAAAGCACCATTTGCATGCATATCGTGTGGTTTTGCAGAAAACTGCGTCCGAGTCTACCAAAAGATGCATGCGCATGCTTAAAACGCGTTTTGGCACAAATCCATGTGCGGGTGCTAAAAAGAGCAGCATCGGCATGCTTTTCACGTCGTTTGGTAGAAATCCACACGCGCGTTCTGCCAAAAGCACCATTTGCATGCACATCGTGTGGTTTTGCAGAAAACTGCGTCCGCGTCTACCAAAAGATGCATGTGCATGCTAAAAACGCGTTTTGGCACAAATCCATGTGCGGGTGCTAAGAAGAGCAGCATCGGCATGCTTTTCACGTCGTTTGGTAGAAATCCACGCGCGCGTTCTGCCAAAAGCACCATTTGCATGCCTATCGTGTGGTTTTGCAGAAAACTGCGTCCGCGTCTACCAAAAGATGCATGCGCATGCTTAAAACGCGGTTTGGCACAAATCCATGTGCGGATGTTAAAAAGAGCAGCATCGGCATGCTTTTCACGTCGTTTGGTAGAAATCCACGCGCGCGTTCTGCCAAAAGCACCATTTGCATGCATATCTTGTGGTTTTGCAGAAAACTGCGTCCGCGTCTACCAAAAGATGCATGCGCATGCTTAAAACGCGTTTTGGCACAAATCCATGTACGGGTGCTAAAAAGAGCAGCATCGGCATGCTTTTCACGTCGTTTGGTAGAAATCCACGCGCGCGTTCTGCCAAAAGCACCATTTGCATGCATATCGTGTGGTTTTGCAGCAAACTGCGTCCGCGTCTACCAAAAGATGCATGCGCATGCTTAAAACGCGCTTTGGCACAAATCCATGTGCGGATGTTAAAAAGAGCAGCATCGGCATGCTTTTCACGTCGTTTGGTAGAAATCCACGCGCGCGTTCTGCCAAAAGCACCATTTGCATGCATATCGTGTGGTTTTGCAGAAAACTGCGTCCGCGTCTACCAAAAGATGCATGCGCATGCTTAAAACGCGTTTTGGCACAAATCCATGTGCGGGTGCTAAAAAGAGCAGCATCGGCATGCTTTTCACGTCGTTTGGTAGAAATCCACACGCGCGTTCTGCCAAAAGCACCATTTGCATGCATATCGTGTTGTTTTGCAGAAAACTGCGTCCGCGTCTACCAAAAGATGCATGTGCATGCTAAAAACGCGTTTTGGCACAAATCCATGTGCGGGTGCTAAAAAGAGCAGCATCGGCATGCTTTTCACGTCGTTAGGTAGAAATCCACGCGCGCGTTCTGCCAAAAGCACCATTTGCATGCCTATCGTGTGGTTTTGCAGAAAACTGCGTCCGCGTCTACCAAAAGATGCATGCGCATGCTTAAAACGCGTTTTGGCACAAATCCATGTGCGGGTGCTAAAAAGAGCAGCATCGGCATGCTTTTCACGTCGTTTGGTAGAAATCCACGCGCGCGTTCTGCCAAAAGCACCATTTGCATGCCTATCGTGTGGTTTTGCAGAAAACTGCGTCCGCGTCTACCAAAAGATGCATGCGCATGCTTAAAACGCGCTTTGGCACAAATCCATGTGCGGATGTTAAAAAGAGCAGCATCGGCATGCTTTTCACGTCGTTTGGTAGAAATCCAAGCGCGCGTTCTGCCAAAAGCACCATTTGCATGCATATCGTGTGGTTTTGCAGAAAACTGCGTCCGCGTCTACCAAAAGATGCATGCGCATGCTTAAAACGCGTTTTGGCACAAATCCATGTGCGGGTGCTAAAAAGAGCAGCATCGGCATGCTTTTCACGTCGTTTGGTAGAAATCCACGCGCGCGTTCTGCCAAAAGCACCATTTGCATGCCTATCGTGTGGTTTTGCAGAAAACTGCGTCCGCGTCTACCAAAAGATGCATGCGCATGCTTAAAACGCGCTTTGGCACAAATCCATGTGCGGATGTTAAAAAGAGCAGCATCGGCATGCTTTTCACGTCGTTTGGTAGAAATCCACGCGCGCGTTCTGCCAAAAGCTCCATTTGCATGCATATCGTGTGGTTTTGCAGAAAACTGCGTCCGCGTCTACCAAAAGATGCATGCGCATGCTTAAAACGCGTTTTGGCACAAATCCATGTGCGGGTGCTAAAAAGAGCAGCATCGGCATGCTTTTCACGTCGTTTGGTAGAAATCCACGCGCGCGTTCTGCCAAAAGCACCATTTGCATTCCTATCGTGTGGTTTTGCAGAAAACTGCGTCCGCGTCTACCAAAAGATGCATGCGCATGCTTAAAACGCGCTTTGGCACAAATCCATGTGCGGATGTTAAAAAGAGCAGCATCGGCATGCTTTTCAAGTCGTTTGGTAGAAATCCACGCGCGCGTTCTGCCAAAAGCACCATTTGCATGCATATCGTGTGGTTTTGCAGAAAACTGCGTCCGCGTTTACCAAAAGATGCATGCGCATGCTTAAAACGCGTTTTGGCACAAATCCATGTGCGGATGTTAAAAAGAGCAGCATCGGCATGCTTTTCACGTCGTTTGGTAGAAATCCACGCGCGCGTTCTGCCAAAAGCACCATTTGCATGCATATCGTGTGGTTTTGCAGAAAACTGCGTCCGCGTCTACCAAAAGATGCATGCGCATGCTTAAAACGCGCTTTGGCACAAATCCATGTGCGGATGTTAAAAAGAGCAGCATCGGCATGCTTTTCACGTCGTTTGGTAGAAATCCACGCGCGCGTTCTGCCAAAAGCACCATTTGCATGCATATCGTGTGGTTTTGCAGAAAACTGCGTCCGCGTCTACCAAAAGATGCATGCGCATGCTTAAAACGCGTTTTGGCACAAATCCATGTGCGGGTGCTAAAAAGAGCAGCATCGGCATGCTTTTCACGTCGTTTGGTAGAAATCCACACGCGCGTTCTGCCAAAAGCACCATTTGCACGCATATCGTGTGGTTTTGCAGAAAACTGCGTCCGCGTCTACCAAAAGATGCATGTGCATGCTAAAAACGCGTTTTGGCACAAATCCATGTGCGGGTGCTAAAAAGAGCAGCATCGGCATGCTTTTCACGTCGTTTGGTAGAAATCCACGCGCGCGTTCTGCCAAAAGCACCATTTGCATGCCTATCGTGTGGTTTTGCAGAAAACTGCGTCCGCGTCTACCAAAAGATGCATGCGCATGCTTAAAACGCGTTTTGGCACAAATCCATGTGCGGATGTTAAAAAGAGCAGCATCGGCATGCTTTTCACGTCGTTTGGTAGAAATCCACGCGCGCGTTCTGCCAAAAGCACCATTTGCATGCATATCTTGTGGTTTTGCAGAAAACTGCGTCCGCGTCTACCAAAAGATGCATGCGCATGCTTAAAACGCGTTTTGGCACAAATCCATGTGCGGGTGCTAAAAAGAGCAGCATCGGCATGCTTTTCACGTCGTTTGGTAGAAATCCACACGCGCGTTCTGCCAAAAGCACCATTTGCATGCATATCGTGTGGTTTTGCAGAAAACTGCGAACTGCGTCCGCGTCTACCAAAAGATGCATGCGCATGCTTAAAAACGCGTTTTGGCACAAATCCATGTGCGGATGTTAAAAAGAGCAGCATCCGGCATGCTTTTCACGTCGTTTGGTAGAAATCCACGCGCGCGTTCTGCCAAAAGCACCATTTGCATGCATATCGTGTGGTTTTGCAGAAAACTGCGTCCGCGTCTACCAAAAGATGCATGCGCATGCTTAAAACGCGTTTTGGCACAAATCCATGTGCGGGTGCTAAAAAGAGCAGCATCGGCATGCTTTTCCACGTCGTTTGGTAGAAATCCACACGCGCGTTCTGCCAAAAGCACCATTTGCATGCATATCGTGTGGTTTTGCAGAAAACTGCGTCCGCGTCTACCAAAGATGCATGCGCATGCTTAAAACGCGTTTTGGCACAAATCCATGTGCGGGTGCTAAAAAGAGCAGCATCGGCATGCTTTTCACGTCGTTAGGTAGAAATCCACGCGCGCGTTCTGCCAAAAGCACCATTGCATGCCTATCGTGTGGTTTTGCCGAAAACTGCGTCCGCGTCTACCAAAAGATGCATGCGCATGCTTAAAACGCGTTTTGGCACAAATCCATGTGCGGATGCTTAAAAAGAGCAGCATCGGCATGCTTTTCACGTCGTTTGGTAGAAATCCACGCGCGCGTTCTGCCAAAAGCACCATTTGCATGCATATCGTGTGGTTTTGCAGAAAACTGCGTCCGCGTCTACCAAAAGATGCATGCGCATGCTTAAAAACGCGTTTTGGCACAAATCCATGTGCGGGTGCTAAAAAGAGCAGCATCGGCATGCTTTTCACGTCGTTTGGTAGAAATCCACACGCGCGTTCTGCCAAAAGCACCATTTGCATGCCTATCGTGTGGTTTTGCGGAAAACTGCGTCCGCGTCTACCAAAAGATGCATGCGCATGCTTAAAACGCGTTTTGGCACAAATCCATGTGCGGATGTTAAAAAGAGCAGCATCGGCATGCTTTTCACGTCGTTGGTAGAAATCCACGCGCGCGTTCTGCCAAAAGCACCATTTGCATGCATATCGTGTGGTTTTGCAGAAAACTGCGTCCGCGTCTACCAAAAGATGCATGCGCATGCTTAAAACGCGTTTTGGCACAAATCCATGTGCGGGTGCTAAAAAGAGCAGCATCGGCATGCTTTTCACGTCGTTTGGTAGAAATCCACACGCGCGTTCTGCCAAAAGCACCATTTGCATGCATATCGTGTGGTTTTGCAGAAAACTGCGTCCGCGTCTACCAAAAGATGCATGCGCATGCTTAAAACGCGCTTTGGCCACAAATCCATGTGCGGATGTCAAAAAGAGCAGCATCGCATGCTTTTCACGTCGTTTGGTAGAAATCCACGCGCGCGTTCTGCCAAAAGCACCATTTGCATGCATATCGTGTGGTTTTGCAGAACAACTGCGTCCGCGTCTACCAAAAGATGCATGCGCATGCTTAAAACGCGCTTTGGCACAAATCCATGTGCGGGATGTTAAAAAGAGCAGCATCGGCATGCTTTTCACGTCGTTTGGGTAGAAATCCACGCGCGCGTTCTGCCAAAAGCACCATTTGCATGCATATCGTGTGGTTTTGCAGAAAACTGCGTCGCGAGTCTACCAAAAGATGCATGCGCATGCTTAAAAACGCGTTTTGGCACAAATCCATGTGCGGGTGCTAAAAAGAGCAGCATCGGCATGCTTTTCACGTCGTTTGGTAGAAATCCACCGCGCGTTCTGCCAAAAGCACATTTGCATGCATATCGTGTGGTTTTGCAGAAAGCTGCGTCCGCGTCTACCAAAAGATGCTGTGCATGCTTAAAACGCGTTTTGGCACAAATCCATGTGCGGGTGCTAAAAAGAGCAGCATCGGCATGCTTTTCACGTATTTGGTAGACATCCACGCGCGCGTTCTGCCAAAAGCACCATTTGCATGCCTATCGTGTGGTTTTGCAGAAAACTGCGTCCGCGTCTACCAAAAGATGCATGCGCATGCTTAAAACGCGCTTTGGCACAAATCCATGTGCGGGATGTTAAAAAGAGCAGCATCGGCATGCTTTTCACGTCGTTTGGTAGAAATCCACAGCGCGCGTTCTGCCAAAAGCACCATTTGCATGCATATCGTGTGGTTTTGCAGAAAACTGCGTCCGCGTCTACCAAAGATGCATGCGCATGCTTAAAACGCGCTTTTGGCACAAATCCATGTGCGGATGTTAAAAAGAGCAGCATCGGCATGCTTTTCACGTCGTTTGGTAGAAATCCACGCGCGCGTTCTGCCAAAAGCACCATTTGCATGCATATCGTGTGGTTTTGCAGAAAACTGCGTCCGCGTCTACCAAAAGATGCATGCGCATGCTTAAAACGCGTTTTGGCACAAATCCATGTGCGGGTGCTAAAAAGAGCAGCATCGGCATGCTTTTCACGTCGTTTGGTAGAAATCCACACGCGCGTTCTGCCAAAAGCACCATTTGCATGCATATCGTGTGGTTTTGCAGAAAACGGCGTCCGCGTCTACCAAAAGATGCATGCGCATGCTTAAAACGCGTTTTGGCACAAATCCATGTGCGGAGTGCTAAAAAGAGCAGCATCGGCATGCTTTTCACGTCGTTTGGTAGAAATCCACACGCGCGTTCTGCCAAAAGCACCATTTGCATGCATATCGTGTGTTTTGCAGAAAACTGCGTCCGCGTCTACCAAAAGATGCATGTGCATGCTAAAAACGCGTTTTGGCACAAATCCATGTGCGGGTGCTAAAAAGAGCAGCATCGGCATGCTTTTCACGTCGTTAGGTAGAAATCCACGCGCGCGTTCTGCCAAAAGCACCATTTGCATGCCTATCGTGTGGTTTTGCAGAAAACTGCGTCCGCGTCTACCAAAAGATGCATGCGCATGCTTAAAACGCGTTTTGGCACAAATCCATGTGCGGATGTTAAAAAGAGCAGCATCGGCATGCTTTTCCACGTCGTTTGGTAGAAATCCACGCGCGCGTTCTGCCAAAAGCACCATTTGCATGCATATCGTGTGGTTTTGCAGAAAACCTGCGTCCGCGTCTACCAAAAGATGCATGCGCATGCTTAAAACGCGTTTTGGCACAAATCCATGTGCGGGTGCTAAAAAGAGCAGCATCGGCATGCTTTTCACGTCGTTTGGTAGAAATCCACACGCGCGTTCTGCCAAAAGCACATTTGCATGCATATCGTGTCGGTTTTGCAGAAAACTGCGTCCGCGTCTACCAAAAGATGCATGCGCATGCTTAAAACGCGTTTTGGCACAAATCCATGTGCGGGTGCTAAAAAGAGCAGCATCGGCATGCTTTTCACGTCGTTTGGTAGAAATCCACACGCGCGGTTCTGCCAAAAGCACCATTTGCATGCATATCGTGTGGTGTTTGCAGAAAACTGCGTCCGCGTCTACCAAAAGATGCATGCGCATGCTTAAAACGCGTTTTGGCACAAATCCATGTGCGGGTGCTAAAAAGAGCAGCATCGGCATGCTTTTCACGTCGTTAGGTAGAAATCCACGCGCGCGTTCTGCCAAAAGCACCATTTGCATGCCTATCGTGTGGTTTTGCAGAAAACTGCGTCCGCGTCTACCAAAAGATGCATGCGCATGCTTAAAACGCGTTTTGGCACAAATCCATGTGCGGAGTGCTAAAAAGAGCAGCATCGGCATGCTTTTCACGTCGTTTGGTAGAAATCCACGCGCGCGTTCTGCCAAAAGCACCATTTGCATGCATATCGTGTGGTTTTGCAGAAAACTGCGTCCGCGTCTACCAAAAGATGCATGCGCATGCTTAAAACGCGTTTTGGCACAAATCCATGTGCGGGTGCTAAAAAGAGCAGCATCGGCATGCTTTTCACGTCGTTTGGTAGAAATCCACACGCGCGTTCTGCCAAAAGCACATTTGCATGCATATCGTGTGGTTTTGCAGAAAAACTGCGTCCGCGTCTACCAAAAGATGCATGCGCATGCTTAAAACGCGCTTTTGGCCACAAATCCATGTGCGGGATGCTAAAAAGAGCAGCATCGGCATGCTTTTCACGTCGTTTGGTAGAAATCCACGCGCGCGTTCTGCCAAAAGCACCATTTGCATGCATATCGTGTGGTTTTGCAGAAAACTGCGTCCGCGTCTACCAAAGATGCATGCGCATGCTTAAAAACGCGCTTTGGCACAAATCCATGTGCGGGATGTTAAAAAGAGCAGCATCGGCATGCTTTTCACGTCGTTTGGTAGAAATCCACGCGCGCGTTCTGCCAAAAGCACCATTTGCATGCATATCGTGTGGTTTTGCAGAAAACTGCGTCCGCGTCTACCAAAAGATGCATGCGCATGCTTAAAACGCGTTTTGGCACAAATCCATGTGCGGATGCTAAAAAGAGCAGCATCGGCATGCTTTTCACGTCGTTTGGTAGAAATCCACACGCGCGTTCTGCCAAAAGCACCATTTGCATGCATATCGTGTGGTTTTGCAGAAAAACTGCGTCCGCGTCTACCAAAAGATGCATGCGCATGCTTAAAAACGCGTTTTGGCACAAATCCATGTGCGGGTGCTAAAAAGAGCAGCATCGGCATGCTTTTCACGTCGTTTGGTAGAAATCCACGCGCGCGTTCTGCCAAAAGCACCATTTGCATGCCTATCGTGTGGTTTTGCAGAAAAACTGCGTCCGCGTCTACCAAAAGATGCATGCGCATGCTTAAAACGCGTTTTGGCACAAATCCATGTGCGGATGTAAAAAGAGCAGCATCGGCATGCTTTTCACGTCGTTTGGTAGAAATCCACGCGCGCGTTCTGCCAAAAGCACCATTTGCATGCATATCGTGTGGTTTTGCAGAAAACTGCGTCCGCGTCTACCAAAAGATGCATGCGCATGCTTAAAACGCGTTTTGGCACAAATCCATGTGCGGGTGCTAAAAAGAGCAGCATCGGCATGCTTTTCACGTCGTTTGGTAGAAATCCACGCGCGCGTTCTGCCAAAAGCACCATTTGCATGCCTATCGTGTGGTTTTGCAGAAAACTGCGTCCGCGTCTACCAAAGATGCATGCGCATGCTTAAAACGCGCTTTTGGCACAAATCCATGTGCGGTGTTAAAAAGAGCAGCATCGGCATGCTTTTCACGTCGTTTGGTAGAAATCCACGCGCGCGTTCTGCCAAAAGCACCATTTGCATGCATATCGTGTGGTTTTGCAGAAAACTGCGTCCGCGTCTACCAAAAGAGCATGCATGGCCATGCTTAAAACGCGTTTTGGCACAAATCCATGTGCGGATGCTAAAAAGAGCAGCATCGGCATGCTTTTCACGTCGTTTGGTAGAAATCCACACGCGCGTTCTGCCAAAAGCACCATTTGCATGCATATCGTGTGGTTTTGCAGAAAACTGCGTCCGCGTCTACCAAAAGATGCATGCGCATGCTTAAAACGCGTTTTGGCACAAATCCATGTGCGGATGTTAAAAAGAGCAGCATCGGCATGCTTTTCACGTCGTTTGGTAGAAATCCACGCGCGCGTTCTGCCAAAAGCACCATTTGCATGCATATCGTGTGGTTTTGCAGAAAACTGCGTCCGCGTCTACCAAAAGATGCATGCGCATGCTTAAAACGCGTTTTGGCACAAATCCATGTGCGGGTGCTAAAAAGAGCAGCATCGGCATGCTTTTCACGTCGTTTGGTAGAAATCCACACGCGCGTTCTGCCAAAAGCACCATTTGCATGCATATCGTGTGGTTTTGCAGAAAACTGCGTCCGCGTCTACCAAAAGATGCATGCGCATGCTAAAAACGCGTTTTGGCACAAATCCATGTGCGGGTGCTAAAAAGAGCAGCATCGGCATGCTTTTCACGTCGTTTGGTAGAAATCCACGCGCGCGTTCTGCCAAAAGCACCATTTGCATGCATATCGTGTGGTTTTGCAGAAAACTGCGTCCGCGTCTACCAAAAGATGCATGCGCATGCTTAAAAACGCGTTTTGGCACAAATCCATGTGCGGGTGCTAAAAAAGAGCAGCATCGGCATGCTTTTCACGTCGTTTGGTAGAAATCCACGCGCGCGTTCTGCCAAAAGCACCATTTGCATGCATATCGTGTGGTTTTGCAGAAAACTGCGTCCGCGTCTACCAAAAGATGCATGCGCATGCTTAAAAACGCGTTTTGGCACAAATCCATGTGCGGGTGCTAAAAAGAGCAGCATCGGCATGCTTTTCACGTCGTTTGGTAGAAATCCACACGCGCGTTCTGCCAAAAGCACCATTTGCATGCATATCGTGTGGTTTTGCAGAAAACTGCGTCCGCGTCTACCAAAAGATGCATGTGCATGCTAAAAACGCGTTTGCACAAATCCATGTGCGGGTGCTAAAAAGAGCAGCATCGGCATGCTTTTCACGTCGTTTGGTAGAAATCCACGCGCGCGTTCTGCCAAAAGCACCATTTGCATGCATATCGTGTGGTTTTGCAGAAAACTGCGTCCGCGTCTACCAAAAGATGCATGCGCATGCTTAAAACGCGTTTTGGCACAAATCCATGTGCGGGAGCTAAAAAGAGCAGCATCGGCATGCTTTTCACGTCGTTTGGTAGAAATCCACAGCGCGCGTCTGCCAAAAGCACCATTTGCATGCATATCGTGTGGTTTTGCAGAAAACTGCGTCCGCGTCTACCAAAAGATGCATGTGCATGCTAAAAACGCGTTTTGGCACAAATCCATGTGCGGGTGCTAAAAAGAGCAGCATCGGCATGCTTTTCACGTCGTTTGGTAGAAATCCACGCGCGCGTTCTGCCAAAAGCACCATTTGCATGCCTATCGTGTGTTTTGCAGAAAACTGCGTCCGCGTCTACCAAAAGATGCATGCGCATGCTTAAAAACGCGCTTTTGGCACAAATCCATGTGCGGGATGCTAAAAGAGCAGCATCGGCATGCTTTTCACGTCGTTTGGTAGAAATCCACGCGCGCGTTCTGCCAAAAGCACCATTTGCATGCATATCGTGTGGTTTTGCAGAAAACTGCGTCCGCGTCTACCAAAAGATGCATGCGCATGCTTAAAACGCGTTTTGGCACAAATCCATGTGCGGGTGCTAAAAAGAGCAGCATCGGCATGCTTTTCACGTCGTTTGGTAGAAATCCACGCGCGCGTTCTGCCAAAAGCACCATTTGCATGCCTATCGTGTGGTTTTGCAGAAAACTGCGTCCGCGTCTACCAAAAGATGCATGCGCATGCTTAAAACGCGCTTTGGCACAAATCCATGTGCGGATGTTAAAAAGAGCAGCATCGGCATGCTTTTCACGTCGTTTGGTAGAAATCCACGCGCGCGTTCTGCCAAAAGCACCATTTGCATGCATATCGTGTGGTTTTGCAGAAAACTGCGTCCGCGTCTACCAAAAGATGCATGCGCATGCTTAAAACGCGTTTTGGCACAAATCCATGTGCGGGTGCTAAAAAGAGCAGCATCGGCATGCTTTTCACGTCGTTTGGTAGAAATCCACGCGCCGTTCTGCCAAAAGCACCATTTGCATGCCTATCGTGTGGTTTTGCAGAAAACTGCGTCCCGCGTCTACCAAAGATGCATGCGCATGCTTAAAACGCGCTTTGGCACAAATCCATGTGCGGGATGTTAAAAAGAGCAGCATCGGCATGCTTTTCACGTCGTTTGGTAGAAATCCACGCGCGCGTTCTGCCAAAAGCACCATTTGCATGCATATCGTGTGGTTTTGCAGAAAACTGCGTCCGCGTCTACCAAAAGATGCATGCGCATGCTTAAAACGCGTTTTGGCACAAATCCATGTGCGGGTGCTAAAAAGAGCAGCATCGGCATGCTTTTCACGTCGTTTGGTAGAAATCCACGCGCGCGTTCTGCCAAAAGCACCATTTGCATGCATATCGTGTGGTTTTGCAGAAAACTGCGTCCGCGTCTACAAAAGATGCATGCGGCATGCTTAAAACGCGTTTTGGCACAAATCCATGTGCGGGATGTTAAAAAGAGCAGCATCGGCATGCTTTTCACGTCGTTTGGTAGAAATCCACGCGCGCGTTCTGCCAAAAGCACCATTTGCATGCATATCGTGTGGTTTTGCAGAAAACTGCGTCCGCGTCTACCAAAGATGCATGCGCATGCTTAAAACGCGTTTTGGCACAAATCCATGTGCGGTGCTAAAAAGAGCAGCATCGGCATGCTTTTCACGTCGTTTGGTAGAAATCCACGGCGCGCGTTCTGCCAAAAGCACCATTTGCATGCCTATCGTGTGGTTTTGCAGAAAACTGCGTCCGCGTCTACCAAAAGATGCATGCGCATGCTTAAAACGCGTTTTGGCACAAATCCATGTGCGGATGTTAAAAAGAGCAGCATCGGCATGCTTTTCACGTCGTTTGGTAGAAATCCACGCGCGCGTTCTGCCAAAAGCACCATTTGCACGCATATCGTGTGGTTTTGCAGAAAACTGCGTCCGCGTCTACCAAAAGATGCATGCGCATGCTTAAAACGCGTTTTGGCAACAAATCCATGTGCGGGTGCTAAAAAGAGCAGCATCGGCATGCTTTTCACGTCGTTTGGTAGAAATCCACGCGCGCGTTCTGCCAAAAGCACCATTTGCATGCATATCGTGTGGTTTTGCAGAAAACTGCGTCCGCGTCTACCAAAAGATGCATGCGCATGCTTAAAACGCGCTTTGGCACAAATCCATGTGCGGGTGCTAAAAAGAGCAGCATCGGCATGCTTTTCACGTCGTTTGGTAGAAATCCACGCGCGCGTTCTGCAAAAGCACCATTTGCATGCATATCGTTGTGGTTTTGCAGAAAACTGCGTCGCGTCTACCAAAAGATGCATGCGCATGCTTAAAAACGCGTTTTTGCACAAATCCATGTGCGGATGCTAAAAAGAGCAGCATCGGCATGCTTTTCACGTCGTTTGGTAGAAATCCACGCGCGCGTTCTGCCAAAAGCACCATTTGCATGCATATCGTGTGTTTTGCAGAAAACTGCGTCCGCGTCTACCAAAAGATGCATGCGCATGCTTAAAACGCGTTTTGGCACAAATCCATGTGCGGATGCTAAAAAGAGCAGCATCGGCATGCTTTTCACGTCGTTTGGTAGAAATCCACGCGCGCGTTCTGCCAAAAGCACCATTTGCATGCATATCGTGTGGTTTTGCAGAAAACTGCGTCCGCGTCTACCAAAAGATGCATGCGCATGCTTAAAAACGCGTTTTGGCACAAATCCATGTGCGGGATGCTAAAAAGAGCAGCATCGGCATGCTTTTCACGTCGTTTGGTAGAAATCCACGCGCGCGTTCTGCCAAAAGCACCATTTGCATGCATATCGTGTGGTTTTGCAGAAAACTGCGTCCGCGTCTACCAAAAGATGCTTGCGCATGCTTAAAACGCGCTTTTGGCACAAATCCATGTGCGGGCTGTTAAAAAGAGCAGCATCGGCATGCTTTTCACGTCGTTTGGTAGAAATCCACGCGCGCGTTTCTGCCAAAAGCACCATTTGCATGCATATCGTGTGGTTTTGCAGAAAACTGCGTCCGCGTCTACCAAAAGATGCATGCGCATGCTTAAAACGCGTTTTGGCACAAATCCATGTGCGGGTGCTAAAAAGAGCAGCATCGGCATGCTTTTCACGTCGTTTGGTAGAAATCCACGCGCGCGTTCTGCCAAAAGCACCATTTGCATGCCTATCGTGTGGTTTTGCAGAAAACTGCGTCCGCGTCTACCAAAAGATGCATGCGCATGCTTAAAAACGCGCTTTGGCACAAATCCATGTGCGGATGTTAAAAAGAGCAGCATCGGCATGCTTTTCACGTCGTTTGGTAGAAATCCACGCGCGCGTTCTGCCAAAAGCACCATTTGCATGCATATCGTGTGGTTTTGCAGAAAACTGCGTCCGCGTCTACCAAAGATGCATGCGCATGCTTAAAAACGCGTTTTGGCACAAATCCATGTGCGGGTGCTAAAAAGAGCAGCATCGGCATGCTTTTCACGTCGTTTGGTAGAAATCCACGCGCGCGTTCTGCAAAAGCACCATTTGCATGCCTATCGTGTGGGTTTTGCAGAAAACTGCGTCCGCGTCTACCAAAGATGCATGCGGCATGCTTAAAACGCGCTTTGGCACAAATCCATGTGCGGATGTTAAAAAGAGCAGCATCGGCATGCTTTTCACGTCGTTTGGTAGAAATCCACGCGCGCGTTCTGCCAAAAGCACCATTTGCATGCATATCGTGTGGTTTTGCAGAAAACTGCGTCCGCGTCTACCAAAAGATGCATGCGCATGCTTAAAACGCGTTTTGGCACAAATCCATGTGCGGGTGCTAAAAAGAGCAGCATCGGCATGCTTTTCACGTCGTTTGGTAGAAATCCACGCGCGCGTTCTGCCAAAAGCACCATTTGCATGGCATATCGTGTGGTTTTGCAGAAAACTGCGTCCGCGTCTACCAAAAGATGCATGCGCATGCTTAAAACGCGTTTTCGGCACAAATCCATGTGCGGATGTTAAAAAGAGCAGCATCGGCATGCTTTTCACGTCGTTTGGTAGAAATCCACGCGCGCGTTCTGCCAAAAGCACCATTTGCATGCATATCTTGTGGTTTTGCAGAAAACTGCGTCCGCGTCTACCAAAAGATGCATGCGCATGCTTAAAACGCGTTTTGGCACAAATCCATGTTGCGGGTGCTAAAAAGAGCAGCATCGGCATGCTTTTCACGTCGTTTGGTAGAAATCCACACGCGCGTTCTGCCAAAAGCACCATTTGCATGCATATCGTGTGGTTTTGCAGAAAACTGCGTCCGCGTCTACCAAAAGATGCATGCGCATGCTTAAAACGCGTTTTTGGCACAAATCCATGTGCGGATGTTAAAAAGAGCAGCATCGGCATGCTTTTCACGTCGTTTGGTAGAAATCCACGCGCGCGTTCTGCCAAAAGCACCATTTGCATGCATATCGTGTGGTTTTGCAGCAATACTGCGTCCGCGTCTACCAAAAGATGCATGCGCATGCTTAAAACGCGCTTTGGCACAAATCCATGTGCGGATGTTAAAAAGAGCAGCATCGGCATGCTTTTCACGTCGTTTGGTAGAAATCCACGCGCGCGTTCTGCCAAAAGCACCATTTGCATGCATATCGTGTGGTTTTGCAGAAAACTGCGTCCGCGTCTACCAAAAGATGCATGTGCATGCTAAAAACGCGTTTTGGCACAAATCCATGTGCGGGTGCTAAAAAGAGCAGCATCGGCATGCTTTTCACGTCGTTAGGTAGAAATCCACGCGCGCGTTCTGCCAAAAGCACCATTTGCATGCCTATCGTGTGGTTTTGCAGAAAACTGCGTCCGCGTCTACCAAAAGATGCATGCGCATGCTTATAACGCGTTTTGGCACAAATCCATGTGCGGATGTTAAAAAGAGCAGCATCGGCATGCTTTTCACGTCGTTTGGTAGAAATCCACGCGCGCGTTCTGCCAAAAGCACCATTTGCATGCATATCGTGTGGTTTTGCAGAAAACTGCGTCCGCGTCTACCAAAAGATGCATGCGCATGCTTAAAACGCGTTTTCGCACAAAATCCATGTGCGGGGTGCTAAAAAAGAGCATCGGCATGCTTTTCACGTCGTTTGGTAGAAATCCACACGCGCGTTCTGCCAAAAGCACCATTTGCATGCATATCGTGTGGTTTTGCAGAAAACTGCGTCCGCGTCTACCAAAAGATGCATGCGCATGCTTAAAAACGCGCTTTGGCACAAATCCATGTGCGGATGTTAAAAAGAGCAGCATCGGCATGCTTTTCACGTCGTTTGGTAGAAATCCACGCGCGCGTTCTGCCAAAAGCACCATTTGCATGCATATCGTGTGGTTTTGCAGAAAACTGCGTCCGCGTCTACCAAAAGATGCATGCGCATGCTTAAAACGCGTTTTGGCACAAATCCATGTGCGGGTGCTAAAAAGAGCAGCATCGGCATGCTTTTCACGTCGTTTGGTAGAAATCCACACGCGCGTTCTGCCAAAAGCACCATTTGCATGCACATCGTGTGGTTTTGCAGAAAACTGCGTCCGCGTCTACCAAAAGATGCATGTGCATGCTAAAAACGCGTTTTGGCACAAATCCATGTGCGGGTGCTAAGAAGAGCAGCATCGGCATGCTTTTCACGTCGTTTGGTAGAAATCCACGCGCGCGTTCTGCCAAAAGCACCATTTGCATGCCTATCGTGTGGTTTTGCAGAAAACTGCGTCCGCGTCTACCAAAAGATGCATGCGCATGCTTAAAACGCGGTTTTGGCACAAATCCATGTGCGGTGTTAAAAAGAGCAGCATCGGCATGCTTTTCACGTCGTTTGGTAGAAATCCACGCGCGCGTTCTGCCAAAAGCACCATTTGCATGCATATCGTGTGGTTTTGCAGAAAACTGCGTCCGCGTCTACCAAAAGATGCATGCGCATGCTTAAAACGCGTTTTGGCACAAATCCATGTGCGGGTTGCTAAAAAGAGCAGCATCGGCATGCTTTTCACGTCGTTTGGTAGAAATCCACGCCGCGCGTTCTGCCAAAAGCACCATTTGCATGCATATCGTGTGGTTTTGCAGAAAACTGCGTCCGCGTCTACCAAAGAGATGCATGCGCATGCTTAAAACGCGCTTTGGGCACAAATCCATGTGCGGATGCTAAAAAGAGCAGCATCGGCATGCTTTTCACGTCGTTTGGTAGAAATCCACAGCGCGCGTTCTGCCAAAAGCACCATTTGCATGCATATCGTGTGGTTTTGCAGGAAAACTGCGTCCGCGTCTACCAAAAGATGCATGCGCATGCTTAAAACGCGTTTTGGCACAAATCCAAGTGCGGGTGCTAAAAAGAGCAGGCATCGGCATGCTTTTTCACGTCGTTTGGTAGAAATCCACACGCGCGTTCTGCCAAAACTGCGTCCGCGTCTACCAAAAGATGCATGCGCATGCTTAAAACGCGTTTTGGCACAAATCCATGTGCGGATGTTAAAAAGAGCAGCATCGGCATGCTTTTCACGTCGTTTGGTAGAAATCCACACGCGCGTTCTGCCAAAAGCACCATTTGCATGCATATCGTGTGGTTTTGCAGAAAACTGCGTCCGCGTCTACCAAAAGATGCATGCGCATGCTAAAAACGCGTTTTGGCACAAATCCATGTGCGGATGTTAAAAAGAGCAGCATCGGCATGCTTTTCACGTCGTTTGGTAGAAATCCACGCGCGCGTTCTGCCAAAAGCACCATTTGCATGCATATCGTGTGGTTTTGCAGAAAACTGCGTCCGCGTCTACCAAAAGATGCATGCGCATGCTTAAAACGCGTTTTGGCACAAATCCATGTGCGGGTGCTAAAAAGAGCAGCATCGGCATGCTTTTCACGTCGTTTGGTAGAAATCCACACGCGCGTTCTGCCAAAAGCACCATTTGCATGCCTATCGTGTGGTTTTGCAGAAAACTGCGTCCGCGTCTACCAAAAGATGCATGTGCATGCTAAAAACGCGTTTTGGCACAAATCCATGTGCGGGTGTTAAAAAGAGCAGCATCGGCATGCTTTTCACGTCGTTTGGTAGAAATCCACGCGCGCGTTCTGCCAAAAGCACCATTTGCATGCATATCGTGTGGTTTTGCAGAAAACTGCGTCCGCGTCTACCAAAAGATGCATGCGCATGCTTAAAACGCGTTTTGGCACAAATCCATGTGCGGGTGCTAAAAAGAGCAGCATCGGCATGCTTTTCACGTCGTTTGGTAGAAATCCACACGCGCGTTCTGCCAAAAGCACCATTTGCATGCATATCGTGTGGTTTTGCAGAAAACTGCGTCCGCGTCTACCAAAAGATGCATGTGCATGCTAAAAACGCGTTTTGGCACAAATCCATGTGCGGATGTTAAAAAGAGCAGCATCGGCATGCTTTTCACGTCGTTTGGTAGAAATCCACACGCGCGTTCTGCCAAAAGCACCATTTGCATGCCTATCGTGTGGTTTTGCAGAAAACTGCGTCCGCGTCTACCAAAAGATGCATGCGCATGCTTAAAACGCGTTTTGGCACAAATCCATGTGCGGATGTTAAAAAGAGCAGCATCGGCATGCTTTTCACGTCGTTTGGTAGAAATCCACGCGCGCGTTCTGCCAAAAACACCATTTGCATGCATATCGTGTGGTTTTGCAGAAAACTGCGTCCGCGTCTACCAAAAGATGCATGCGCATGCTTAAAACGCGTTTTGGCACAAATCCATGTGCGGGTGCTAAAAAGAGCAGCATCGGCATGCTTTTCACGTCGTTTGGTAGAAATCCACACGCGCGTTCTGCCAAAAGCACCATTTGCATGCCTATCGTGTGGTTTTGCAGAAAACTGCGTCCGCGTCTACCAAAAGATGCATGCGCATGCTTAAAACGCGTTTTGGCACAAATCCATGTGCGGATGTTAAAAAGAGCAGCATCGGCATGCTTTTCACGTCGTTTGGTAGAAATCCACACGCGCGTTCTGCCAAAAGCACCATTTGCATGCATATCGTGTGGTTTTGCAGAAAACTGCGTCCGCGTCTACCAAAAGATGCATGCGCATGCTAAAAACGCGTTTTGGCACAAATCCATGTGCGGATGTTAAAAAGAGCAGCATCGGCATGCTTTTCACGTCGTTTGGTAGAAATCCACACGCGCGTTCTGCCAAAAGCACCATTTGCATGCATATCGTGTGGTTTTGCAGAAAACTGCGTCCGCGTCTACCAAAAGATGCATGCGCATGCTAAAAACGCGTTTTGGCACAAATCCATGTGCGGATGTTAAAAAGAGCAGCATCGGCATGCTTTTCACGTCGTTTGGTAGAAATCCACGCGCGCGTTCTGCCAAAAACACCATTTGCATGCATATCGTGTGGTTTTGCAGAAAACTGCGTCCGCGTCTACCAAAAGATGCATGCGCATGCTTAAAACGCGCTTTGGCACAAATCCATGCGCGGATGTTAAAAAGAGCAGCATCGGCATGCTTTTCACGTCGTTTGGTAGAAATCCACACGCGCGTTCTGCCAAAAGCACCATTTGCATGCCTATCGTGTGGTTTTGCAGAAAACTGCGTCCGCGTCTACCAAAAGATGCATGCGCATGCTTAAAACGCGCTTTGGCACAAATCCATGTGCGGATGTTAAAAAGAGCAGCATCGGCATGCTTTTCACGTCGTTTGGTAGAAATCCACGCACGCGTTCTGCCAAAAGCACCATTTGCATGCCTATCGTGTGGTTTTGCAGAAAACTGCGTCCGCGTCTACCAAAAGATGCATGCGCATGCTTAAAACGCGTTTTGGCACAAATCCATGTGCGGGTGCTAAAAAGAGCAGCATCGGCATGCTTTTCACGTCGTTTGGTAGAAATCCACACGCGCGTTCTGCCAAAAGCACCATTTGCATGCCTATCGTGTTGTTTTGCAGAAAACTGCGTCCGCGTCTACCAAAAGATGCATGCGCATGCTTAAAACGCGCTTTGGCACAAATCCATGCGCGGATGTTAAAAAGAGCAGCATCGGCATGCTTTTCACGTCGTTTGGTAGAAATCCACACGCGCGTTCTGCCAAAAGCACCATTTGCATGCATATCGTGTGGTTTTGCAGAAAACTGCGTCCGCGTCTACCAAAAGATGCATGTGCATGCTAAAAACGCGTTTTGGCACAAATCCATGTGCGGATGTTAAAAAGAGCAGCATCGGCATGCTTTTCACGTCGTTTGGTAGAAATCCACGCGCGCGTTCTGCCAAAAGCACCATTTGCATGCATATCGTGTGGTTTTGCAGAAAACTGCGTCCGCGTCTACCAAAAGATGCATGCGCATGCTTAAAACGCGTTTTGGCACAAATCCATGTGCGGGTGCTAAAAAGAGCAGCATCGGCATGCTTTTCACGTCGTTTGGTAGAAATCCACACGCGCGTTCTGCCAAAAGCACCATTTGCATGCCTATCGTGTGGTTTTGCAGAAAACTGCGTCCGCGTCTACCAAAAGATGCATGCGCATGCTTAAAACACGTTTTGGCACAAATCCATGTGCGGGTGCTAAAAAGAGCAGCATCGGCATGCTTTTCACGTCGTTTGGTAGAAATCCACACGCGCGTTCTGCCAAAAGCACCATTTGCATGCATATCGTGTGGTTTTGCAGAAAACTGCGTCCGCGTCTACCAAAAGATGCATGCGCATGCTTAAAACGCGCTTTGGCACAAATCCATGTGCGGATGTTAAAAAGAGCAGCATCGGCATGCTTTTCACGTCGTTTGGTAGAAATCCACACGCGCGTTCTGCCAAAAGCACCATTTGCATGCCTATCGTGTGGTTTTGCAGAAAACTGCGTCCGCGTCTACCAAAAGATGCATGCGCATGCTTAAAACGCGCTTTGGCACAAATCCATGTGCGGATGTTAAAAAGAGCAGCATCGGCATGCTTTTCACGTCGTTTGGTAGAAATCCACACGCGCGTTCTGCCAAAAGCACCATTTGCATGCATATCGTGTGGTTTTGCAGAAAACTGCGTCCGCGTCTACCAAAAGATGCATGTGCATGCTAAAAACGCGTTTCGGCACAAATCCATGTGCGGATGTTAAAAAGAGCAGCATCGGCATGCTTTTCACGTCGTTTGGTAGAAATGCACACGCGCGTTCTGCCAAAAGCACCATTTGCATGCATATCGTGTGGTTTTGCAGAAAACTGCGTCCGCGTCTACCAAAAGATGCATGTGCATGCTAAAAACGCGTTTTGGCACAAATCCATGTGCGGATGTTAAAAAGAGCAGCATCGGCATGCTTTTCACGTCGTTTGGTAGAAATCCACGCGCGCGTTCTGCCAAAAGCACCATTTGCATGCATATCGTGTGGTTTTGCAGAAAACTGCGTCCGCGTCTACCAAAAGATGCATGCGCATGCTTAAAACGCGTTTTGGCACAAATCCATGTGCGGGTGCTAAAAAGAGCAGCATCGGCATGCTTTTCACGTCGTTTGGTAGAAATCCACACGCGCGTTCTGCCAAAAGCACCATTTGCATGCATATCGTGTGGTTTTGCAGAAAACTGCGTCCGCGTCTACCAAAAGATGCATGTGCATGCTAAAAACGCGTTTTGGCACAAATCCATGTGTGGATGTTAAAAAGAGCAGCATCGGCATGCTTTTCACGTCGTTTGGTAGAAATCCACACGCGCGTTCTGCCAAAAGCACCATTTGCATGCCTATCGTGAGGTTTTGCAGAAAACTGCGTCCGCGTCTACCAAAAGATGCATGCGCATGCTTAAAACGCGCTTTGGCACAAATCCATGTGCGGATGTTAAAAAGAGCAGCATCGGCATGCTTTTCACGTCGTTTGGTAGAAATCCACGCGCGCGTTCTGCCAAAAGCACCATTTGCATGCATATCGTGTGGTTTTGCAGAAAACTGCGTCCGCGTCTACCAAAAGATGCATGCGCATGCTTAAAACGCGCTTTGGCACAAATCCATGCGCGGATGTTAAAAAGAGCAGCATCGGCATGCTTTTCACGTCGTTTGGTAGAAATCCACACGCGCGTTCTGCCAAAAGCACCATTTGCATGCCTATCGTGTGGTTTTGCAGAAAACTGCGTCCGCGTCTACCAAAAGATGCATGCGCATGCTTAAAACGCGCTTTGGCACAAATCCATGTGCGGATGTTAAAAAGAGCAGCATCGGCATGCTTTTCACGTCGTTTGGTAGAAATCCACGCGCGCGTTCTGCCAAAAGCACCATTTGCATGCCTATCGTGTGGTTTTGCAGAAAACTGCGTCCGCGTCTACCAAAAGATGCATGCGCATGCTTAAAACGCGTTTTGGCACAAATCCATGTGCGGGTGCTAAAAAGAGCAGCATCGGCATGCTTTTCACGTCGTTTGGTAGAAATCCACACGCGCGTTCTGCCAAAAGCACCATTTGCATGCCTATCGTGTGGTTTTGCAGAAAACTGCGTCCGCGTCTACCAAAAGATGCATGCGCATGCTTAAAACGCGTTTTGGCACAAATCCATGTGCGGATGTTAAAAAGAGCAGCATCGGCATGCTTTTCACGTCGTTTGGTAGAAATCCACGCGCGCGTTCTGCCAAAAGCACCATTTGCATGCATATCGTGTGGTTTTGCAGAAAACTGCGTCCGCGTCTACCAAAAGATGCATGCGCATGCTTAAAACGCGTTTTGGCACAAATCCATGTGCGGATGTTAAAAAGAGCAGCATCGGCATGCTTTTCACGTCGTTTGGTAGAAATCCACGCGCGCGTTCTGCCAAAAGCACCATTTGCATGCATATCGTGTGGTTTTGCAGAAAACTGCGTCCGCGTCTACCAAAAGATGCATGCGCATGCTTAAAACGCGTTTTGGCACAAATCCATGTGCGGGTGCTAAAAAGAGCAGCATCGGCATGCTTTTCACGTCGTTTGGTAGAAATCCACACGCGCGTTCTGCCAAAAGCACCATTTGCATGCATATCGTGTGGTTTTGCAGAAAACTGCGTCCGCGTCTACCAAAAGATGCATGTGCATGCTAAAAACGCGTTTTGGCACAAATCCATGTGCGGATGTTAAAAAGAGCAGCATCGGCATGCTTTTCACGTCGTTTGGTAGAAATCCACACGCGCGTTCTGCCAAAAGCACCATTTGCATGCATATCGTGTGGTTTTGCAGAAAACTGCGTCCGCGTCTACCAAAAGATGCATGCGCATGCTAAAAACGCGTTTTGGCACAAATCCATGTGCGGATGTTAAAAAGAGCAGCATCGGCATGCTTTTCACGTCGTTTGGTAGAAATCCACACGCGCGTTCTGCCAAAAGCACCATTTGCATGCATATCGTGTGGTTTTGCAGAAAACTGCGTCCGCGTCTACCAAAAGATGCATGTGCATGCTAAAAACGCGTTTTGGCACAAATCCATGTGCGGATGTTAAAAAGAGCAGCATCGGCATGCTTTTCACGTCGTTTGGTAGAAATCCACGCGCGCGTTCTGCCAAAAGCACCATTTGCATGCCTATCGTGTGGTTTTGCAGAAAACTGCGTCCGCGTCTACCAAAAGATGCATGCGCATGCTTAAAACGCGCTTTGGCACAAATCCATGCGCGGATGTTAAAAAGAGCAGCATCGGCATGCTTTTCACGTCGTTTAGTAGAAATCCACACGCGCGTTCTGCCAAAAGCACCATTTGCATGCCTATCGTGTGGTTTTGCAGAAAACTGCGTCCGCGTCTACCAAAAGATGCATGCGCATGCTTAAAACGCGCTTTGGCACAAATCCATGTGCGGATGTTAAAAAGAGCAGCATCGGCATGCTTTTCACGTCGTTTGGTAGAAATCCACGCGCGCGTTCTGCCAAAAGCACCATTTGCATGCCTATCGTGTGGTTTTGCAGAAAACTGCGTCCGCGTCTACCAAAAGATGCATGCGCATGCTTAAAACGCGTTTTGGCACAAATCCATGTGCGGGTGCTAAAAAGAGCAGCATCGGCATGCTTTTCACGTCGTTTGGTAGAAATCCACACGCGCGTTCTGCCAAAAGCACCATTTGCATGCCTATCGTGTGGTTTTGCAGAAAACTGCGTCCGCGTCTACCAAAAGATGCATGCGCATGCTTAAAACGCGTTTTGGCACAAATCCATGTGCGGATGTTAAAAAGAGCAGCATCGGCATGCTTTTCACGTCGTTTGGTAGAAATCCACGCGCGCGTTCTGCCAAAAGCACCATTTGCATGCATATCGTGTGGTTTTGCAGAAAACTGCGTCCGCGTCTACCAAAAGATGCATGCGCATGCTAAAAACGCGTTTTGGCACAAATCCATGTGCGGATGTTAAAAAGAGCAGCATCGGCATGCTTTTCACGTCGTTTGGTAGAAATCCACGCGCGCGTTCTGCCAAAAGCACCATTTGCATGCATATCGTGTGGTTTTGCAGAAAACTGCGTCCGCGTCTACCAAAAGATGCATGCGCATGCTTAAAACGCGTTTTGGCACAAATCCATGTGCGGGTGCTAAAAAGAGCAGCATCGGCATGCTTTTCACGTCGTTTGGTAGAAATCCACACGCGCGTTCTGCCAAAAGCACCATTTGCATGCCTATCGTGTGGTTTTGCAGAAAACTGCGTCCGCGTCTACCAAAAGATGCATGTGCATGCTAAAAACGCGTTTTGGCACAAATCCATGTGCGGGTGTTAAAAAGAGCAGCATCGGCATGCTTTTCACGTCGTTTGGTAGAAATCCACGCGCGCGTTCTGCCAAAAGCACCATTTGCATGCATATCGTGTGGTTTTGCAGAAAACTGCGTCCGCGTCTACCAAAAGATGCATGCGCATGCTTAAAACGCGTTTTGGCACAAATCCATGTGCGGGTGCTAAAAAGAGCAGCATCGGCATGCTTTTCACGTCGTTTGGTAGAAATCCACACGCGCGTTCTGCCAAAAGCACCATTTGCATGCATATCGTGTGGTTTTGCAGAAAACTGCGTCCGCGTCTACCAAAAGATGCATGTGCATGCTAAAAACGCGTTTTGGCACAAATCCATGTGCGGATGTTAAAAAGAGCAGCATCGGCATGCTTTTCACGTCGTTTGGTAGAA
Organism: Dermacentor variabilis; assembly: GCF_050947875.1. NCBI lineage: Eukaryota > Metazoa > Arthropoda > Arachnida > Ixodida > Ixodidae > Dermacentor > Dermacentor variabilis. The sequence continues at coordinate 41,740 of NW_027460424.1, read as the reverse complement.
ATCCACACGCGCGTTCTGCCAAAAGCACCATTTGCATGCCTATCGTGTGGTTTTGCAGAAAACTGCGTCCGCGTCTACCAAAAGATGCATGCGCATGCTTAAAACGCGTTTTGGCACAAATCCATGTGCGGATGTTAAAAAGAGCAGCATCGGCATGCTTTTCACGTCGTTTGGTAGAAATCCACACGCGCGTTCTGCCAAAAGCACCATTTGCATGCATATCGTGTGGTTTTGCAGAAAACTGCGTCCGCGTCTACCAAAAGATGCATGCGCATGCTAAAAACGCGTTTTGGCACAAATCCATGTGCGGATGTTAAAAAGAGCAGCATCGGCATGCTTTTCACGTCGTTTGGTAGAAATCCACGCGCGCGTTCTGCCAAAAACACCATTTGCATGCATATCGTGTGGTTTTGCAGAAAACTGCGTCCGCGTCTACCAAAAGATGCATGCGCATGCTTAAAACGCGCTTTGGCACAAATCCATGCGCGGATGTTAAAAAGAGCAGCATCGGCATGCTTTTCACGTCGTTTGGTAGAAATCCACACGCGTGTTCTGCCAAAAGCACCATTTGCATGCCTATCGTGTGGTTTTGCAGAAAACTGCGTCCGCGTCTACCAAAAGATGCATGCGCATGCTTAAAACGCGCTTTGGCACAAATCCATGTGCGGATGTTAAAAAGAGCAGCATCGGCATGCTTTTCACGTCGTTTGGTAGAAATCCACGCGCGCGTTCTGCCAAAAGCACCATTTGCATGCCTATCGTGTGGTTTTGCAGAAAACTGCGTCCGCGTCTACCAAAAGATGCATGCGCATGCTTAAAACGCGTTTTGGCACAAATCCATGTGCGGGTGCTAAAAAGAGCAGCATCGGCATGCTTTTCACGTCGTTTGGTAGAAATCCACACGCGCGTTCTGCCAAAAGCACCATTTGCATGCCTATCGTGTGGTTTTGCAGAAAACTGCGTCCGCGTCTACCAAAAGATGCATGCGCATGCTTAAAACGCGTTTTGGCACAAATCCATGTGCGGATGTTAAAAAGAGCAGCATCGGCATGCTTTTCACGTCGTTTGGTAGAAATCCACGCGCGCGTTCTGCCAAAAGCACCATTTGCATGCATATCGTGTGGTTTTGCAGAAAACTGCGTCCGCGTCTACCAAAAGATGCATGCGCATGCTTAAAACGCGTTTTGGCACAAATCCATGTGCGGGTGCTAAAAAGAGCAGCATCGGCATGCTTTTCACGTCGTTAGGTAGAAATCCACACGCGCGTTCTGCCAAAAGCACCATTTGCATGCATATCGTGTGGTTTTGCAGAAAACTGCGTCCGCGTCTACCAAAAGATGCATGTGCATGCTAAAAACGCGTTTTGGCACAAATCCATGTGCGGATGTTAAAAAGAGCAGCATCGGCATGCTTTTCACGTCGTTTGGTAGAAATCCACACGCGCGTTCTGCCAAAAGCACCATTTGCATGCATATCGTGTGGTTTTGCAGAAAACTGCGTCCGCGTCTACCAAAAGATGCATGCGCATGCTAAAAACGCGTTTTGGCACAAATCCATGTGCGGATGTTAAAAAGAGCAGCATCGGCATGCTTTTCACGTCGTTTGGTAGAAATCCACACGCGCGTTCTGCCAAAAGCACCATTTGCATGCATATCGTGTGGTTTTGCAGAAAACTGCGTCCGCGTCTACCAAAAGATGCATGTGCATGCTAAAAACGCGTTTTGGCACAAATCCATGTGCGGATGTTAAAAAGAGCAGCATCGGCATGCTTTTCACGTCGTTTGGTAGAAATCCACGCGCGCGTTCTGCCAAAAGCACCATTTGCATGCCTATCGTGTGGTTTTGCAGAAAACTGCGTCCGCGTCTACCAAAAGATGCATGCGCATGCTTAAAACGCGCTTTGGCACAAATCCATGCGCGGATGTTAAAAAGAGCAGCATCGGCATGCTTTTCACGTCGTTTGGTAGAAATCCACACGCGCGTTCTGCCAAAAGCACCATTTGCATGCCTATCGTGTGGTTTTGCAGAAAACTGCGTCCGCGTCTACCAAAAGATGCATGCGCATGCTTAAAACGCGCTTTGGCACAAATCCATGTGCGGATGTTAAAAAGAGCAGCATCGGCATGCTTTTCACGTCGTTTGGTAGAAATCCACGCGCGCGTTCTGCCAAAAGCACCATTTGCATGCCTATCGTGTGGTTTTGCAGAAAACTGCGTCCGCGTCTACCAAAAGATGCATGCGCATGCTTAAAACGCGTTTTGGCACAAATCCATGTGCGGGTGCTAAAAAGAGCAGCATCGGCATGCTTTTCACGTCGTTTGGTAGAAATCCACACGCGCGTTCTGCCAAAAGCACCATTTGCATGCCTATCGTGTGGTTTTGCAGAAAACTGCGTCCGCGTCTACCAAAAGATGCATGCGCATGCTTAAAACGCGTTTTGGCACAAATCCATGTGCGGATGTTAAAAAGAGCAGCATCGGCATGCTTTTCACGTCGTTTGGTAGAAATCCACACGCGCGTTCTGCCAAAAGCACCATTTGCATTCATATCGTGTGGTTTTGCAGAAAACTGCGTCCGCGTCTACCAAAAGATGCATGCGCATGCTAAAAACGCGTTTTGGCACAAATCCATGTGCGGATGTTAAAAAGAGCAGCATCGGCATGCTTTTCACGTCGTTTGGTAGAAATCCACGCGCGCGTTCTGCCAAAAGCACCATTTGCATGCATATCGTGTGGTTTTGCAGAAAACTGCGTCCGCGTCTACCAAAAGATGCATGCGCATGCTTAAAACGCGTTTTGGCACAAATCCATGTGCGGGTGCTAAAAAGAGCAGCATCGGCATGCTTTTCACGTCGTTTGGTAGAAATCCACACGCGCGTTCTGCCAAAAGCACCATTTGCATGCCTATCGTGTGGTTTTGCAGAAAACTGCGTCCGCGTCTACCAAAAGATGCATGTGCATGCTAAAAACGCGTTTTGGCACAAATCCATGTGCGGGTGTTAAAAAGAGCAGCATCGGCATGCTTTTCACGTCGTTTGGTAGAAATCCACGCGCGCGTTCTGCCAAAAGCACCATTTGCATGCATATCGTGTGGTTTTGCAGAAAACTGCGTCCGCGTCTACCAAAAGATGCATGCGCATGCTTAAAACGCGTTTTGGCACAAATCCATGTGCGGGTGCTAAAAAGAGCAGCATCGGCATGCTTTTCACGTCGTTTGGTAGAAATCCACACGCGCGTTCTGCCAAAAGCACCATTTGCATGCATATCGTGTGGTTTTGCAGAAAACTGCGTCCGCGTCTACCAAAAGATGCATGTGCATGCTAAAAACGCGTTTTGGCACAAATCCATGTGCGGATGTTAAAAAGAGCAGCATCGGCATGCTTTTCACGTCGTTTGGTAGAAATCCACACGCGCGTTCTGCCAAAAGCACCATTTGCATGCCTATCGTGTGGTTTTGCAGAAAACTGCGTCCGCGTCTACCAAAAGATGCATGCGCATGCTTAAAACGCGCTTTGGCACAAATCCATGTGCGGATGTTAAAAAGAGCAGCATCGGCATGCTTTTCACGTCGTTTGGTAGAAATCCACACGCGCGTTCTGCCAAAAGCACCATTTGCATGCATATCGTGTGGTTTTGCAGAAAACTGCGTCCGCGTCTACCAAAAGATGCATGTGCATGCTAAAAACGCGTTTTGGCACAAATCCATGTGCGGATGTTAAAAAGAGCAGCATCGGCATGCTTTTCACGTCGTTTGGTAGAAATTCACGCGCGCGTTCTGCCAAAAGCACCATTTGCATGCCTATCGTGTGGTTTTGCAGAAAACTGCGTCCGCGTCTACCAAAAGATGCATGCGCATGCTTAAAACGCGCTTTGGCACAAATCCATGCGCGGATGTTAAAAAGAGCAGCATCGGCATGCTTTTCACGTCGTTTGGTAGAAATCCACACGCGCGTTCTGCCAAAAGCACCATTTGCATGCATATCGTGTGGTTTTGCAGAAAACTGCGTCCGCGTCTACCAAAAGATGCATGCGCATGCTAAAAACGCGTTTTGGCACAAATCCATGTGCGGATGTTAAAAAGAGCAGCATCGGCATGCTTTTCACGTCGTTTGGTAGAAATCCACACGCGCGTTCTGCCAAAAGCACCATTTGCATGCATATCGTGTGGTTTTGCAGAAAACTGCGTCCGCGTCTACCAAAAGATGCATGTGCATGCTAAAAACGCGTTTTGGCACAAATCCATGTGCGGATGTTAAAAAGAGCAGCATCGGCATGCTTTTCACGTCGTTTGGTAGAAATCCACGCGCGCGTTCTGCCAAAAGCACCATTTGCATGCCTATCGTGTGGTTTTGCAGAAAACTGCGTCCGCGTCTACCAAAAGATGCATGCGCATGCTTAAAACGCGCTTTGGCACAAATCCATGCGCGGATGTTAAAAAGAGCAGCATCGGCATGCTTTTCACGTCGTTTGGTAGAAATCCACACGCGCGTTCTGCCAAAAGCACCATTTGCATGCCTATCGTGTGGTTTTGCAGAAAACTGCGTCCGCGTCTACCAAAAGATGCATGCGCATGCTTAAAACGCGCTTTGGCACAAATCCATGTGCGGATGTTAACAAGAGCAGCATCGGCATGCTTTTCACGTCGTTTGGTAGAAATCCACGCGCGCGTTCTGCCAAAAGCACCATTTGCATGCCTATCGTGTGGTTTTGCAGAAAACTGCGTCCGCGTCTACCAAAAGATGCATGCGCATGCTTAAAACGCGTTTTGGCACAAATCCATGTGCGGGTGCTAAAAAGAGCAGCATCGGCATGCTTTTCACGTCGTTTGGTAGAAATCCACACGCGCGTTCTGCCAAAAGCACCATTTGCATGCCTATCGTGTGGTTTTGCAGAAAACTGCGTCCGCGTCTACCAAAAGATGCATGCGCATGCTTAAAACGCGTTTTGGCACAAATCCATGTGCGGATGTTAAAGAGAGCAGCATCGGCATGCTTTTCACGTCGTTTGGTAGAAATCCACACGCGCGTTCTGCCAAAAGCACCATTTGCATGCATATCGTGTGGTTTTGCAGAAAACTGCGTCCGCGTCTACCAAAAGATGCATGCGCATGCTAAAAACGCGTTTTGGCACAAATCCATGTGCGGATGTTAAAAAGAGCAGCATCGGCATGCTTCTCACGTCGTTTGGTAGAAATCCACGCGCGCGTTCTGCCAAAAGCACCATTTGCATGCATATCGTGTGGTTTTGCAGAAAACTGCGTCCGCGTCTACCAAAAGATGCATGCGCATGCTTAAAACGCGTTTTGGCACAAATCCATGTGCGGGTGCTAAAAAGAGCAGCATCGGCATGCTTTTCACGTCGTTTGGTAGAAATCCACACGCGCGTTCTGCCAAAAGCACCATTTGCATGCCTATCGTGTGGTTTTGCAGAAAACTGCGTCCGCGTCTACCAAAAGATGCATGTGCATGCTAAAAACGCGTTTTGGCACAAATCCATGTGCGGGTGTTAAAAAGAGCAGCATCGGCATGCTTTTCACGTCGTTTGGTAGAAATCCACGCGCGCGTTCTGCCAAAAGCACCATTTGCATGCATATCGTGTGGTTTTGCAGAAAACTGCGTCCGCGTCTACCAAAAGATGCATGCGCATGCTTAAAACGCGTTTTGGCACAAATCCATGTGCGGGTGCTAAAAAGAGCAGCATCGGCATGCTTTTCACGTCGTTTGGTAGAAATCCACACGCGCGTTCTGCCAAAAGCACCATTTGCATGCATATCGTGTGGTTTTGCAGAAAACTGCGTCCGCGTCTACCAAAAGATGCATGTGCATGCTAAAAACGCGTTTTGGCACAAATCCATGTGCGGATGTTAAAAAGAGCAGCATCGGCATGCTTTTCACGTCGTTTGGTAGAAATCCACACGCGCGTTCTGCCAAAAGCACCATTTGCATGCCTCTCGTGTGGTTTTGCAGAAAACTGCGTCCGCGTCTACCAAAAGATGCATGTGCATGCTAAAAACGCGTTTTGGCACAAATCCATGTGCGGGTGTTAAAAAGAGCAGCATCGGCATGCTTTTCACGTCGTTTGGTAGAAATCCACGCGCGCGTTCTGCCAAAAGCACCATTTGCATGCATATCGTGTGGTTTTGCAGAAAACTGCGTCCGCGTCTACCAAAAGATGCATGCGCATGCTTAAAACGCGTTTTGGCACAAATCCATGTGCGGGTGCTAAAAAGAGCAGCATCGGCATGCTTTTCACGTCGTTTGGTAGAAATCCACACGCGCGTTCTGCCAAAAGCACCATTTGCATGCATATCGTGTGGTTTTGCAGAAAACTGCGTCCGCGTCTACCAAAAGATGCATGTGCATGCTAAAAACGCGTTTTGGCACAAATCCATGTGCGGATGTTAAAAAGAGCAGCATCGGCATGCTTTTCACGTCGTTTGGTAGAAATCCACACGCGCGTTCTGCCAAAAGCACCATTTGCATGCCTATCGTGTGGTTTTGCAGAAAACTGCGTCCGCGTCTACCAAAAGATGCATGCGCATGCTTAAAACGCGCTTTGGCACAAATCCATGTGCGGATGTTAAAAAGAGCAGCATCGGCATGCTTTTCACGTCGTTTGGTAGAAATCCACACGCGCGTTCTGCCAAAAGCACCATTTGCATGCATATCGTGTGGTTTTGCAGAAAACTGCGTCCGCGTCTACCAAAAGATGCATGTGCATGCTAAAAACGCGTTTTGGCACAAATCCATGTGCGGATGTTAAAAAGAGCAGCATCGGCATGCTTTTCACGTCGTTTGGTAGAAATTCACGCGCGCGTTCTGCCAAAAGCACCATTTGCATGCCTATCGTGTGGTTTTGCAGAAAACTGCGTCCGCGTCTACCAAAAGATGCATGCGCATGCTTAAAACGCGCTTTGGCACAAATCCATGCGCGGATGTTAAAAAGAGCAGCATCGGCATGCTTTTCACGTCGTTTGGTAGAAATCCACACGCGCGTTCTGCCAAAAGCACCATTTGCATGCATATCGTGTGGTTTTGCAGAAAACTGCGTCCGCGTCTACCAAAAGATGCATGCGCATGCTAAAAACGCGTTTTGGCACAAATCCATGTGCGGATGTTAAAAAGAGCAGCATCGGCATGCTTTTCACGTCGTTTGGTAGAAATCCACACGCGCGTTCTGCCAAAAGCACCATTTGCATGCATATCGTGTGGTTTTGCAGAAAACTGCGTCCGCGTCTACCAAAAGATGCATGTGCATGCTAAAAACGCGTTTTGGCACAAATCCATGTGCGGATGTTAAAAAGAGCAGCATCGGCATGCTTTTCACGTCGTTTGGTAGAAATCCACGCGCGCGTTCTGCCAAAAGCACCATTTGCATGCCTATCGTGTGGTTTTGCAGAAAACTGCGTCCGCGTCTACCAAAAGATGCATGCGCATGCTTAAAACGCGCTTTGGCACAAATCCATGCGCGGATGTTAAAAAGAGCAGCATCGGCATGCTTTTCACGTCGTTTGGTAGAAATCCACACGCGCGTTCTGCCAAAAGCACCATTTGCATGCCTATCGTGTGGTTTTGCAGAAAACTGCGTCCGCGTCTACCAAAAGATGCATGCGCATGCTTAAAACGCGCTTTGGCACAAATCCATGTGCGGATGTTAACAAGAGCAGCATCGGCATGCTTTTCACGTCGTTTGGTAGAAATCCACGCGCGCGTTCTGCCAAAAGCACCATTTGCATGCCTATCGTGTGGTTTTGCAGAAAACTGCGTCCGCGTCTACCAAAAGATGCATGCGCATGCTTAAAACGCGTTTTGGCACAAATCCATGTGCGGGTGCTAAAAAGAGCAGCATCGGCATGCTTTTCACGTCGTTTGGTAGAAATCCACACGCGCGTTCTGCCAAAAGCACCATTTGCATGCCTATCGTGTGGTTTTGCAGAAAACTGCGTCCGCGTCTACCAAAAGATGCATGCGCATGGTTAAAACGCGTTTTGGCACAAATCCATGTGCGGATGTTAAAGAGAGCAGCATCGGCATGCTTTTCACGTCGTTTGGTAGAAATCCACACGCGCGTTCTGCCAAAAGCACCATTTGCATGCATATCGTGTGGTTTTGCAGAAAACTGCGTCCGCGTCTACCAAAAGATGCATGCGCATGCTAAAAACGCGTTTTGGCACAAATCCATGTGCGGATGTTAAAAAGAGCAGCATCGGCATGCTTCTCACGTCGTTTGGTAGAAATCCACGCGCGCGTTCTGCCAAAAGCACCATTTGCATGCATATCGTGTGGTTTTGCAGAAAACTGCGTCCGCGTCTACCAAAAGATGCATGCGCATGCTTAAAACGCGTTTTGGCACAAATCCATGTGCGGGTGCTAAAAAGAGCAGCATCGGCATGCTTTTCACGTCGTTTGGTAGAAATCCACACGCGCGTTCTGCCAAAAGCACCATTTGCATGCCTATCGTGTGGTTTTGCAGAAAACTGCGTCCGCGTCTACCAAAAGATGCATGTGCATGCTAAAAACGCGTTTTGGCACAAATCCATGTGCGGGTGTTAAAAAGAGCAGCATCGGCATGCTTTTCACGTCGTTTGGTAGAAATCCACGCGCGCGTTCTGCCAAAAGCACCATTTGCATGCATATCGTGTGGTTTTGCAGAAAACTGCGTCCGCGTCTACCAAAAGATGCATGCGCATGCTTAAAACGCGTTTTGGCACAAATCCATGTGCGGGTGCTAAAAAGAGCAGCATCGGCATGCTTTTCACGTCGTTTGGTAGAAATCCACACGCGCGTTCTGCCAAAAGCACCATTTGCATGCATATCGTGTGGTTTTGCAGAAAACTGCGTCCGCGTCTACCAAAAGATGCATGTGCATGCTAAAAACGCGTTTTGGCACAAATCCATGTGCGGATGTTAAAAAGAGCAGCATCGGCATGCTTTTCACGTCGTTTGGTAGAAATCCACACGCGCGTTCTGCCAAAAGCACCATTTGCATGCCTATCGTGTGGTTTTGCAGAAAACTGCGTCCGCGTCTACCAAAAGATGCATGCGCATGCTTAAAACGCGTTTTGGCACAAATCCATGTGCGGATGTTAAAAAGAGCAGCATCGGCATGCTTTTCACGTCGTTTGGTAGAAATCCACACGCGCGTTCTGCCAAAAGCACCATTTGCATGCCTATCGTGTGGTTTTGCAGAAAACTGCGTCCGCGTCTACCAAAAGATGCATGTGCATGCTAAAAACGCGTTTTGGCACAAATCCATGTGCGGGTGTTAAAAAGAGCAGCATCGGCATGCTTTTCACGTCGTTTGGTAGAAATCCACGCGCGCGTTCTGCCAAAAGCACCATTTGCATGCATATCGTGTGGTTTTGCAGAAAACTGCGTCCGCGTCTACCAAAAGATGCATGCGCATGCTTAAAACGCGTTTTGGCACAAATCCATGTGCGGGTGCTAAAAAGAGCAGCATCGGCATGCTTTTCACGTCGTTTGGTAGAAATCCACACGCGCGTTCTGCCAAAAGCACCATTTGCATGCATATCGTGTGGTTTTGCAGAAAACTGCGTCCGCGTCTACCAAAAGATGCATGTGCATGCTAAAAACGCGTTTTGGCACAAATCCATGTGCGGATGTTAAAAAGAGCAGCATCGGCATGCTTTTCACGTCGTTTGGTAGAAATCCACACGCGCGTTCTGCCAAAAGCACCATTTGCATGCCTATCGTGTGGTTTTGCAGAAAACTGCGTCCGCGTCTACCAAAAGATGCATGCGCATGCTTAAAACGCGTTTTGGCACAAATCCATGTGCGGATGTTAAAAAGAGCAGCATCGGCATGCTTTTCACGTCGTTTGGTAGAAATCCACACGCGCGTTCTGCCAAAAGCACCATTTGCATGCATATCGTGTGGTTTTGCAGAAAACTGCGTCCGCGTCTACCAAAAGATGCATGCGCATGCTAAAAACGCGTTTTGGCACAAATCCATGTGCGGATGTTAAAAAGAGCAGCATCGGCATGCTTTTCACGTCGTTTGGTAGAAATCCACGCGCGCGTTCTGCCAAAAACACCATTTGCATGCATATCGTGTGGTTTTGCAGAAAACTGCGTCCGCGTCTACCAAAAGATGCATGCGCATGCTTAAAACGCGCTTTGGCACAAATCCATGCGCGGATGTTAAAACGAGCAGCATCGGCATGCTTTTCACGTCGTTTGGTAGAAATCCACACGCGTGTTCTGCCAAAAGCACCATTTGCATGCCTATCGTGTGGTTTTGCAGAAAACTGCGTCCGCGTCTACCAAAAGATGCATGCGCATGCTTAAAACGCGCTTTGGCACAAATCCATGTGCGGATGTTAAAAAGAGCAGCATCGGCATGCTTTTCACGTCGTTTGGTAGAAATCCACGCGCGCGTTCTGCCAAAAGCACCATTTGCATGCCTATCGTGTGGTTTTGCAGAAAACTGCGTCCGCGTCTACCAAAAGATGCATGCGCATGCTTAAAACGCGTTTTGGCACAAATCCATGTGCGGGTGCTAAAAAGAGCAGCATCGGCATGCTTTTCACGTCGTTTGGTAGAAATCCACACGCGCGTTCTGCCAAAAGCACCATTTGCATGCCTATCGTGTGGTTTTGCAGAAAACTGCGTCCGCGTCTACCAAAAGATGCATGCGCATGCTTAAAACGCGTTTTGGCACAAATCCATGTGCGGATGTTAAAAAGAGCAGCATCGGCATGCTTTTCACGTCGTTTGGTAGAAATCCACACGCGCGTTCTGCCAAAAGCACCATTTGCATGCATATCGTGTGGTTTTGCAGAAAACTGCGTCCGCGTCTACCAAAAGATGCATGCGCATGCTAAAAACGCGTTTTGGCACAAATCCATGTGCGGATGTTAAAAAGAGCAGCATCGGCATGCTTTTCACGTCGTTTGGTAGAAATCCACGCGCGCGTTCTGCCAAAAGCACCATTTGCATGCATATCGTGTGGTTTTGCAGAAAACTGCGTCCGCGTCTACCAAAAGATGCATGCGCATGCTTAAAACGCGTTTTGGCACAAATCCATGTGCGGGTGCTAAAAAGAGCAGCATCGGCATGCTTTTCACGTCGTTTGGTAGAAATCGACACGCGCGTTCTGCCAAAAGCACCATTTGCATGCATATCGTGTGGTTTTGCAGAAAACTGCGTCCGCGTCTACCAAAAGATGCATGTGCATGCTAAAAACGCGTTTTGGCACAAATCCATGTGCGGATGTTAAAAAGAGCAGCATCGGCATGCTTTTCACGTCGTTTGGTAGAAATCCACACGCGCGTTCTGCCAAAAGCACCATTTGCATGCATATCGTGTGGTTTTGCAGAAAACTGCGTCCGCGTCTACCAAAAGATGCATGCGCATGCTAAAAACGCGTTTTGGCACAAATCCATGTGCGGATGTTAAAAAGAGCAGCATCGGCATGCTTTTCACGTCGTTTGGTAGAAATCCACACGCGCGTTCTGCCAAAAGCACCATTTGCATGCATATCGTGTGGTTTTGCAGAAAACTGCGTCCGCGTCTACCAAAAGATGCATGTGCATGCTAAAAACGCGTTTTGGCACAAATCCATGTGCGGATGTTAAAAAGAGCAGCATCGGCATGCTTTTCACGTCGTTTGGTAGAAATCCACGCGCGCGTTCTGCCAAAAGCACCATTTGCATGCCTATCGTGTGGTTTTGCAGAAAACTGCGTCCGCGTCTACCAAAAGATGCATGCGCATGCTTAAAACGCGCTTTGGCACAAATCCATGCGCGGATGTTAAAAAGAGCAGCATCGGCATGCTTTTCACGTCGTTTGGTAGAAATCCACACGTGCGTTCTGCCAAAAGCACCATTTGCATGCCTATCGTGTGGTTTTGCAGAAAACTGCGTCCGCGTCTACCAAAAGATGCATGCGCTTGCCTAAAACGCGCTTTGGCACAAATCCATGTGCGGATGTTAAAAAGAGCAGCATCGGCATGCTTTTCACGTCGTTTGGTAGAAATCCACGCGCGCGTTCTGCCAAAAGCACCATTTGCATGCCTATCGTGTGGTTTTGCAGAAAACTGCGTCCGCGTCTACCAAAAGATGCATGCGCATGCTTAAAACGCGTTTTGGCACAAATCCATGTGCGGGTGCTAAAAAGAGCAGCATCGGCATGCTTTTCACGTCGTTTGGTAGAAATCCACACGCGCGTTCTGCCAAAAGCACCATTTGCATGCCTATCGTGTGGTTTTGCAGAAAACTGCGTCCGCGTCTACCAAAAGATGCATGCGCATGCTTAAAACGCGTTTTGGCACAAATCCATGTGCGGATGTTAAAAAGAGCAGCATCGGCATGCTTTTCACGTCGTTTGGTAGAAATCCACACGCGCGTTCTGCCAAAAGCACCATTTGCATGCATATCGTGTGGTTTTGCAGAAAACTGCGTCCGCGTCTACCAAAAGATGCATGCGCATGCTAAAAACGCGTTTTGGCACAAATCCATGTGCGGATGTTAAAAAGAGCAGCATCGGCATGCTTCTCACGTCGTTTGGTAGAAATCCACGCGCGCGTTCTGCCAAAAGCACCATTTGCATGCATATCGTGTGGTTTTGCAGAAAACTGCGTCCGCGTCTACCAAAAGATGCATGCGCATGCTTAAAACGCGTTTTGGCACAAATCCATGTGCGGGTGCTAAAAAGAGCAGCATCGGCATGCTTTTCACGTCGTTTGGTAGAAATCCACACGCGCGTTCTGCCAAAAGCACCATTTGCATGCCTATCGTGTGGTTTTGCAGAAAACTGCGTCCGCGTCTACCAAAAGATGCATGTGCATGCTAAAAACGCGTTTTGGCACAAATCCATGTGCGGGTGTTAAAAAGAGCAGCATCGGCATGCTTTTCACGTCGTTTGGTAGAAATCCACACGCGCGTTCTGCCAAAAGCACCATTTGCATGCATATCGTGTGGTTTTGCAGAAAACTGCGTCCGCGTCTACCAAAAGATGCATGTGCATGCTAAAAACGCGTTTTGGCACAAATCCATGTGCGGATGTTAAAAAGAGCAGCATCGGCATGCTTTTCACGTCGTTTGGTAGAAATTCACGCGCGCGTTCTGCCAAAAGCACCATTTGCATGCCTATCGTGTGGTTTTGCAGAAAACTGCGTCCGCGTCTACCAAAAGATGCATGCGCATGCTTAAAACGCGCTTTGGCACAAATCCATGCGCGGATGTTAAAAAGAGCAGCATCGGCATGCTTTTCACGTCGTTTGGTAGAAATCCACACGCGCGTTCTGCCAAAAGCACCATTTGCATGCATATCGTGTGGTTTTGCAGAAAACTGCGTCCGCGTCTACCAAAAGATGCATGCGCATGCTAAAAACGCGTTTTGGCACAAATCCATGTGCGGATGTTAAAAAGAGCAGCATCGGCATGCTTTTCACGTCGTCTGGTAGAAATCCACACGCGCGTTCTGCCAAAAGCACCATTTGCATGCCTATCGTGTGGTTTTGCAGAAAACTGCGTCCGCGTCTACCAAAAGATGCATGCGCATGCTTAAAACGCGCTTTGGCACAAATCCATGTGCGGATGTTAAAAAGAGCAGCATCGGCATGCTTTTCACGTCGTTTGGCAGAAATCCACGCACGCGTTCTGCCAAAAGCACCATTTGCATGCATATCGTGTGGTTTTGCAGAAAACTGCGTCCGCGTCTACCAAAAGATGCATGCGCATGCTTAAAACGCGCTTTGGCACAAATCCATGTGCGGATGTTAAAAAGAGCAGCGTCGGCATGCTTTTCACGTCGTTTGGTAGAAATCCACGCGCGCGTTCTGCCAAAAGCACCATTTGCATGCATATCGTGTGGTTTTGCAGAAAACAGCGTCCGCGTCTACCAAAAGATGCATGCGCATGCTTAAAACGCGTTTTGGCACAAATCCATGTGCGGGTGCTAAAAAGAGCAGCATCGGCATGCTTTTCACGTCGTTTGGTAGAAATCCACACGCGCGTTCTGCCAAAAGCACCATTTGCATGCATATCGTGTGGTTTTGCAGAAAACTGCGTCCGCGTCTACCAAAAGATGCATGTGCATGCTAAAAACGCGTTTTGGCACAAATCCATGTGCGGGTGCTAAAAAGAGCAGCATCGGCATGCTTTTCACGTCGTTTGGTAGAAATCCACGCGCGCGTTCTGCCAAAAGCACCATTTGCATGCCTATCGTGTGGTTTTGCAGAAAACTGCGTCCGCGTCTACCAAAAGATGCATGCGCATGCTTAAAACGCGTTTTGGCACAAATCCATGTGCGGATGTTAAAAAGAGCAGCATCGGCATGCTTTTCACGTCGTTTGGTAGAAATCCACGCGCGCGTTCTGCCAAAAGCACCTTTTGCATGCATATCGTGTGGTTTTGCAGAAAACTGCGTCCGCGTCTACCAAAAGATGCATGCGCATGCTTAAAACGCGTTTTGGCACAAATCCATGTGCGGGTGCTAAAAAGAGCAGCATCGGCATGCTTTTCACGTCGTTTGGTAGAAATCCACACGCGCGTTCTGCAAAAAGCACCATTTGCATGCCTATCGTGTGGTTTTGCAGAAAACTGCGTCCGCGTCTACCAAAAGATGCATGCGCATGCTTAAAACGCGCTTTGGCACAAATCCATGTGCGGATGTTAAAAAGAGCAGCATCGGCATGCTTTTCACGTCGTTTGGTAGAAATCCACGCGCGCGTTCTGCCAAAAGCACCATTTGCATGCATATCGTGTGGTTTTGCAGAAAACTGCGTCCGCGTCTACCAAAAGATGCATGCGCATGCTTAAAACGCGTTTTGGCACAAATCCATGTGCGGGTGCTAAAAAGAGCAGCATCGGCATGCTTTTCACGTCGTTTGGTAGAAATCCACACGCGCGTTCTGCCAAAAGCACCATTTGCATGCCTATCGTGTGGTTTTGCAGAAAACTGCGTCCGCGTCTACCAAAAGATGCATGCGCATGCTTAAAACGCGTTTTGGCACAAATCCATGTGCGGGTGCTAAAAAGAGCAGCATCGGCATGCTTTTCACGTCGTTTGGTAGAAATCCACACGCGCGTTCTGCCAAAAGCACCATTTGCATGCCTATCGTGTGGTTTTGCAGAAAACTGCGTCCGCGTCTACCAAAAGATGCATGCGCATGCTTAAAACGCGCTTTGGCACAAATCCATGTGCGGATGTTAAAAAGAGCAGCATCGGCATGCTTTTCACGTCGTTTGGTAGAAATCCACGCGCGCGTTCTGCCAAAAGCACCATTTGCATGCATATCGTGTGGTTTTGCAGAAAACTGCGTCCGCGTCTACCAAAAGATGCATGCGCATGCTTAAAACGCGTTTTGGCACAAATCCATGTGCGGGTGCTAAAAAGAGCAGCATCGGCATGCTTTTCACGTCGTTTGGTAGAAATCCACACGCGCGTTCTGCCAAAAGCACCATTTGCATGCCTATCGTGTGGTTTTGCAGAAAACTGCGTCCGCGTCTACCAAAAGATGCATGCGCATGCTTAAAACGCTCTTTGGCACAAATCCATGTGCGGATGTTAAACAGAGCAGCATCGGCATGCTTTTCACGTCGTTTGGTAGAAATCCACGCGCGCGTTCTGCCAAAAGCACCATTTGCATGCATATCGTGTGGTTTTGCAGAAAACTGCGTCCGCGTCTACCAAAAGATGCATGCGCATACTTAAAACGCGTTTTGGCACAAATCCATGTGCGGGTGCTAAAAAGAGCAGCATCGGCATGCTTTTCACGTCGTTTGGTAGAAATCCACACGCGCGTTCTGCCAAAAGCACCATTTGCATGCCTATCGTGTGGTTTTGCAGAAAACTGCGTCCGCGTCTACCAAAAGATGCATGCGCATGCTTAAAACGCGCTTTGGCACAAATCCATGTGCGGATGTTAAAAAGAGCAGCATCGGCATGCTTTTCACGTCGTTTGGTAGAAATCCACGCGCGCGTTCTGCCAAAAGCACCATTTGCATGCATATCGTGTGGTTTTGCAGAAAACTGCGTCCGCGTCTACCAAAAGATGCATGCGCATGCTTAAAACGCGTTTTGGCACAAATCCATGTGCGGGTGCTAAAAAGAGCAGCATCGGCATGCTTTTCACGTCGTTTGGTAGAAATCCACACGCGCGTTCTGCCAAAAGCACCATTTGCATGCCTATCGTGTGGTTTTGCAGAAAACTGCGTCCGCGTCTACCAAAAGATGCATGTGCATGCTAAAAACGCGTTTTGGCACAAATCCATGTGCGGGTGCTAAAAAGAGCAGCATCGGCATGCTTTTCACGTCGTTTGGTAGAAATCCACGCGCGCGTTCTGCCAAAAGCACCATTTGCATGCCTATCGTGTGGTTTTGCAGAAAACTGCGTCCGCGTCTACCAAAAGATGCATGCGCATGCTTAAAACGCGTTTTGGCACAAATCCATGTGCGGATGTTAAAAAGAGCAGCATCGGCATGCTTTTCACGTCGTTTGGTAGAAATCCACGCGCGCGTTCTGCCAAAAGCACCATTTGCATGCATATCGTGTGGTTTTGCAGAAAACTGCGTCCGCGTCTACCAAAAGATGCATGCGCATGCTTAAAACGCGTTTTGGCACAAATCCATGTGCGGGTGCTAAAAAGAGCAGCATCGGCATGCTTTTCACGTCGTTTGGTAGAAATCCACACGCGCGTTCTGCCAAAAGCACCATTTGCATGCCTATCGTGTGGTTTTGCAGAAAACTGCGTCCGCGTCTACCAAAAGATGCATGCGCATGCTTAAAACGCGCTTTGGCACAAATCCATGTGCGGATGTTAAAAAGAGCAGCATCGGCATGCTTTTCACGTCGTTTGGTAGAAATCCACGCGCGCGTTCTGCCAAAAGCACCATTTGCATGCATATCGTGTGGTTTTGCAGAAAACTGCGTCCGCGTCTACCAAAAGATGCATGCGCATGCATAAAACGCGTTTTGGCACAAATCCATGTGCGGGTGCTAAAAAGAGCAGCATCGGCATGCTTTTCACGTCGTCTGGTAGAAATCCACACGCGCGTTCTGCCAAAAGCACCATTCGCATGCCTATCGTGTGGTTTTGCAGAAAACTGCGTCCGCGTCTACCAAAAGATGCATGCGCATGCTTAAAACGCGTTTTGGCACAAATCCATGTGCGGGTGCTAAAAAGAGCAGCATCGGCATGCTTTTCACGTCGTTTGGTAGAAATCCACACGCGCGTTCTGCCAAAAGCACCATTTGCATGCCTATCGTGTGGTTTTGCAGAAAACTGCGTCCGCGTCTACCAAAAGATGCATGCGCATGCTTAAAACGCGCTTTGGCACAAATCCATGTGCGGATGTTAAAAAGAGCAGCATCGGCATGCTTTTCACGTCGTTTGGTAGAAATCCACGCGCGCGTTCTGCCAAAAGCACCATTTGCATGCATATCGTGTGGTTTTGCAGAAAACTGCGTCCGCGTCTACCAAAAGATGCATGCGCATGCTTAAAACGCGTTTTGGCACAAATCCATGTGCGGGTGCTAAAAAGAGCAGCATCGGCATGCTTTTCACGTCGTTTGGTAGAAATCCACACGCGCGTTCTGCCAAAAGCACCATTTGCATGCCTATCGTGTGGTTTTGCAGAAAACTGCGTCCGCGTCTACCAAAAGATGCATGCGCATGCTTAAAACGCGCTTTGGCACAAATCCATGTGCGGATGTTAAAAAGAGCAGCATCGGCATGCTTTTCACGTCGTTTGGTAGAAATCCACGCGCGCGTTCTGCCAAAAGCACCATTTGCATGCATATCGTGTGGTTTTGCAGAAAACTGCGTCCGCGTCTACCAAAAGATGCATGCGCATGCTTAAAACGCGTTTTGGCACAAATCCATGTGCGGGTGCTAAAAAGAGCAGCATCGGCATGCTTTTCACGTCGTTTGGTAGAAATCCACACGCGCGTTCTGCCAAAAGCACCATTTGCATGCCTATCGTGTAGTTTTGCAGAAAACTGCGTCCGCGTCTACCAAAAGATGCATGTGCATGCTAAAAACGCGTTTTGGCACAAATCCATGTGCGGGTGCTAAAAAGAGCAGCATCGGCATGCTTTTCACGTCGTTTGGTAGAAATCCACGCGCGCGTTCTGCCAAAAGCACCATTTGCATGCCTATCGTGTGGTTTTGCAGAAAACTGCGTCCGCGTCTACCAAAAGATGCATGCGCATTCTTAAAACGCGTTTTGGCACAAATCCATGTGCGGATGTTAAAAAGAGCAGCATCGGCATGCTTTTCACGTCGTTTGGTAGAAATCCACGCGCGCGTTCTGCCAAAAGCACCATTTGCATGCATATCGTGTGGTTTTGCAGAAAACTGCGTCCGCGTCTACCAAAAGATGCATGCGCATGCTTAAAACGCGTTTTGGCACAAATCCATGTGCGGGTGCTAAAAAGAGCAGCATCGGCATGCTTTTCACGTCGTTTGGTAGAAATCCACACGCGCGTTCTGCCAAAAGCACCATTTGCATGCCTATCGTGTGGTTTTGCAGAAAACTGCGTCCGCGTCTACCAAAAGATGCATGCGCATGCTTAAAACGCGCTTTGGCACAAATCCATGTGCGGATGTTAAAAAGAGCAGCATCGGCATGCTTTTCACGTCGTTTGGTAGAAATCCACGCGCGCGTTCTGCCAAAAGCACCATTTGCATGCATATCGTGTGGTTTTGCAGAAAACTGCGTCCGCGTCTACCAAAAGATGCATGCGCATGCTTAAAACGCGTTTTGGCACAAATCCATGTGCGGGTGCTAAAAAGAGCAGCATCGGCATGCTTTTCACGTCGTCTGGTAGAAATCCACACGCGCGTTCTGCCAAAAGCACCATTCGCATGCCTATCGTGTGGTTTTGCAGAAAACTGCGTCCGCGTCTACCAAAAGATGCATGCGCATGCTTAAAACGCGCTTTGGCACAAATCCATGTGCGGATGTTAAAAAGAGCAGCATCGGCATGCTTTTCACGTCGTTTGGTAGAAATCCACGCGCGCGTTCTGGCAAAAGCACCATTTGCATGCATATCGTGTGGTTTTGCAGAAAACTGCGTCCGCGTCTACCAAAAGATGCATGCGCATGCTTAAAACGCGTTTTGGCACAAATCCATGTGCGGGTGCTAAAAAGAGCAGCATCGGCATGCTTTTCACGTCGTTTGGTAGAAATCCACACGCGCTTTCTGCCAAAAGCACCATTTGCATGCCTATCGTGTGGTTTTGCAGAAAACTGCGTCCGCGTCTACCAAAAGATGCATGCGCATGCTTAAAACGCGCTTTGGCACAAATCCATGTGCGGATGTTAAAAAGAGCAGCATCGGCATGCTTTTCACGTCGTTTGGTAGAAATCCACGCGCGCGTTCTGCAAAAAGCACCATTTGCATGCATATCGTGTGGTTTTGCAGAAAACTGCGTCCGCGTCTACCAAAAGATGCATGCGCATGCTTAAAACGCGTTTTGGCACAAATCCATGTGCGGGTGCTAAAAAGAGCAGCATCGGCATGCTTTTCACGTCGTCTGGTAGAAATCCACACGCGCGTTCTGCCAAAAGCACCATTCGCATGCCTATCGTGTGGTTTTGCAGAAAACTGCGTCCGCGTCTACCAAAAGATGCATGCGCATGCTTAAAACGCGCTTTGGCACAAATCCATGTGCGGATGTTAAAAAGAGCAGCATCGGCATGCTTTTCACGTCGTTTGGTAGAAATCCACGCGCGCGTTCTGCCAAAAGCACCATTTGCATGCCTATCGTGTGGTTTTGCAGAAAACTGCGTCCGCGTCTACCAAAAGATGCATGCGCATGCTTAAAACGCGCTTTGGCACAAATCCATGTGCGGATGTTAAAAAGAGCAGCATCGGCATGCTTTTCACGTCGTTTGGTAGAAATCCACGCGCGCATTCTGCCAAAAGCACCATTTGCATGCATATCGTGTGGTTTTGCAGAAAACTGCGTCCGCGTCTACCAAAAGATGCATGCGCATGCTTAAAACGCGTTTTGGCACAAATCCATGTGCGGGTGCTAAAAAGAGCAGCATCGGCATGCTTTTCACGTCGTCTGGTAGAAATCCACACGCGCGTTCTGCCAAAAGCACCATTTGCATGCCTATCGTGTGGTTTTGCAGAAAACTGCGTCCGCGTCTACCAAAAGATGCATGCGCATGCTTAAAACGCGCTTTGGCACAAATCCATGTGCGGATGTTAAAAAGAGCAGCATCGGCATGCTTTTCACGTCGTTTGGCAGAAATCCACGCACGCGTTCTGCCAAAAGCACCATTTGCATGCATATCGTGTGGTTTTGCAGAAAACTGCGTCCGCGTCTACCAAAAGATGCATGCGCATGCTTAAAACGCGCTTTGGCACAAATCCATGTGCGGATGTTAAAAAGAGCAGCGTCGGCATGCTTTTCACGTCGTTTGGTAGAAATCCACGCGCGCGTTCTGCCAAAAGCACCATTTGCATGCATATCGTGTGGTTTTGCAGAAAACAGCGTCCGCGTCTACCAAAAGATGCATGCGCATGCTTAAAACGCGTTTTGGCACAAATCCATGTGCGGGTGCTAAAAAGAGCAGCATCGGCATGCTTTTCACGTCGTTTGGTAGAAATCCACACGCGCGTTCTGCCAAAAGCACCATTTGCATGCATATCGTGTGGTTTTGCAGAAAACTGCGTCCGCGTCTACCAAAAGATGCATGTGCATGCTAAAAACGCGTTTTGGCACAAATCCATGTGCGGGTGCTAAAAAGAGCAGCATCGGCATGCTTTTCACGTCGTTTGGTAGAAATCCACGCGCGCGTTCTGCCAAAAGCACCATTTGCATGCCTATCGTGTGGTTTTGCAGAAAACTGCGTCCGCGTCTACCAAAAGATGCATGCGCATGCTTAAAACGCGTTTTGGCACAAATCCATGTGCGGATGTTAAAAAGAGCAGCATCGGCATGCTTTTCACGTCGTTTGGTAGAAATCCACGCGCGCGTTCTGCCAAAAGCACCATTTGCATGCATATCGTGTGGTTTTGCAGAAAACTGCGTCCGCGTCTACCAAAAGATGCATGCGCATGCTTAAAACGCGTTTTGGCACAAATCCATGTGCGGGTGCTAAAAAGAGCAGCATCGGCATGCTTTTCACGTCGTTTGGTAGAAATCCACACGCGCGTTCTGCAAAAAGCACCATTTGCATGCCTATCGTGTGGTTTTGCAGAAAACTGCGTCCGCGTCTACCAAAAGATGCATGCGCATGCTTAAAACGCGCTTTGGCACAAATCCATGTGCGGATGTTAAAAAGAGCAGCATCGGCATGCTTTTCACGTCGTTTGGTAGAAATCCACGCGCGCGTTCTGCCAAAAGCACCATTTGCATGCATATCGTGTGGTTTTGCAGAAAACTGCGTCCGCGTCTACCAAAAGATGCATGCGCATGCTTAAAACGCGTTTTGGCACAAATCCATGTGCGGGTGCTAAAAAGAGCAGCATCGGCATGCTTTTCACGTCGTTTGGTAGAAATCCACACGCGCGTTCTGCCAAAAGCACCATTTGCATGCCTATCGTGTGGTTTTGCAGAAAACTGCGTCCGCGTCTACCAAAAGATGCATGCGCATGCTTAAAACGCGCTTTGGCACAAATCCATGTGCGGATGTTAAAAAGAGCAGCACCGGCATGCTTTTCACGTCGTTTGGTAGAAATCCACACGCGCGTTCTGCCAAAATCACCATTTGCATGCATATCGTGTGGTTTTGCAGAAAACTGCGTCCGCGTCTACCAAAAGATGCATGCGCATGCTTAAAACGCGTTTTGGCACAAATCCATGTGCGGGTGCTAAAAAGAGCAGCATCGGCATGCTTTTCACGTCGTTTGGTAGAAATCCACGCGCGCGTTCTGCCAAAAGCACCATTTGCATGCCTATCGTGTGGTTTTGCAGGAAACTGCGTCCGCGTCTACCAAAAGATGCATGCGCATGCTTAAAACGCGTTTTGGCACAAATCCATGTGCGGATGTTAAAAAGAGCAGCATCGGCATGCTTTTCACGTCGTTTGGTAGAAATCCACGCGCGCGTTCTGCCAAAAGCACCATTTGCATGCATATCGTGTGGTTTTGCAGAAAACTGCGTCCGCGTCTACCAAAAGATGCATGCGCATGCTTAAAACGCGTTTTGGCACAAATCCATGTGCGGATGTTAAAAAGAGCAGCATCGGCATGCTTTTCACGTCGTTTGGTAGAAATCCACGCGCGCGTTCTGCCAAAAGCACCATTTGCATGCATATCGTGTGGTTTTGCAGAAAACTGCGTCCGCGTCTACCAAAAGATGCATGCGCATGCTTAAAACGCGTTTTGGCACAAATCCATGTGCGGGTGCTAAAAAGAGCAGCATCGGCATGCTTTTCACGTCGTTTGGTAGAAATCCACACGCGCGTTCTGCCAAAAGCACCATTTGCATGCCTATCGTGTGGTTTTGCAGAAAACTGCGTCCGCGTCTACCAAAAGATGCATGCGCATGCTTAAAACGCGCTTTGGCACAAATCCATGTGCGGATGTTAAAAAGAGCAGCATCGGCATGCTTTTCACGTCGTTTAGTAGAAATCCACGCGCGCGTTCTGCCAAAAGCACCATTTGCATGCATATTGTGTGGTTTTGCAGAAAACTGCGTCCGCGTCTACCAAAAGATGCATGCGCATGCTTAAAACGCCCTTTGGCACAAATCTATGTGCGGATGTTAAAAAGAGCAGCATCGGCATGCTTTTCACGTCGTTTGGTAGAAATCCACACGCGCGTTCTGCCAAAAGCACCATTTGCATGCATATCGTGTGGTTTTGCAGAAAACTGCGTCCGCGTCTACCAAAAGATGCATGCGCGTGCTTAAAACGCCCTTTGGCACAAATCCATGTGCGGATGTTAAAAAGAGCAGCATCGGCATGCTTTTCACGTCGTTTGGTAGAAATCCACGCGCGCGTTCTGCCAAAAGCATCATTTGCATGCCTATCGTGTGGTTTTGCAGAAAACTGCGTCCGCGTCTACCAAAAGATGCATGCGCATGCTTAAAACGCGCTTTGGCACAAATCCATGTGCGGATGTTAAAAAGAGCAGCATCGAAATGCTTTTCACGTCGTTTGGTAGAAATCCACGCGCGCGTTCTGCCAAAAGCACCATTTGCATGCCTATCGTGTGGTTTTGCAGAAAACTGCGTCCGCGTCTACCAAAAGATGCATGCGCATGCTAAAAACGCGTTTTGGCACAAATCCATGTGCGGGTGCTAAAAAGAGCAGCATCGGCATGCTTTTCACGTTGTTTGGTAGAAATCCACGCGCGCGTTCTGCCAAAAGCACCATTTGCATGCCTATCGTGTGGTTTTGCAGAAAACTGCGTCCGCGTCTACCAAAAGATGCATGCGCATGCTTAAAACGCGTTTTGGCACAAATCCATGTGCGGGTGCTAAAAAGAGCAGCATCGGCATGCTTTTCACGTCGTTTGGTAGAAATCCACGCGCGCGTTCTGCCAAAAGCACGATTTGCATGCATATCGTGTGGTTTTGCAGAAAACTGCGTCCGCGTCTACCAAAAGATGCATGCGCATGCTAAAAACGCGTTTTGGCACAAATCCATGTGCGGATGTTAAAAAGAGCAGCATCGGCATGCTTTTCACGTCGTTTGGTAGAAATCCACGCGCGCGTTCTGCCAAAAGCACCATTTGCATGCATATCGTGTGGTTTTGCAGAAAACTGCGTCCGCGTCTACCAAAAGATGCATGCGCATGCTTAAAACGCGTTTTGGCACAAATCCATGTGCGGGTGCTAAAAAGAGCAGCATCGGCATGCTTTTCACGTCGTGTGTAGAAATCCACACGCGCGTTCTGCCAAAAGCACCATTTGCATGCCTATTGTGTGGTTTTGCAGAAAACTGCGTCCGCGTCTACCAAAAGATGCATGCGCATGCTCAAAACGCGCTTTGGCACAAATCCATGTGCGGATGTTAAAAAGAGCAGCATCGGCATGCTTTTCACGTTGTTTGGTAGAAATCCACGCGCGCGTTCTGCCAAAAGCACCATTTGCATGCCTATCGTGTGGTTTTGCAGAAAACTGCGTCCGCGTCTACCAAGAGATGCATGCGCATGCTAAAAACGCGTTTTGGCACAAATCCATGTGCGGGTGCTAAAAAGAGCAGCATCGGCATGCTTTTCACGTCGTTTGGTAGAAATCCACGCGCGCGTTCTGCCAAAAGCACCATTTGCATGCCTATCGTGTGGTTTTGCAGAAAACTGCGTCCGCGTCTACCAAAAGATGCATGCGCATGCTTAAAACGCGCTTTGGCACAAATCCATGTGCGGATGTTAAAAGAGCAGCATCGGCATGCTTTTCACGTCGTTTGGTAGAAATCCACGCGCGCGTTCTGCCAAAAGCACCATTTGCATGCATATCGTGTGGTTTTGCAGAAAACTGCGTCCGCGTCTACCAAAAGATGCATGCGCATGCTTAAAACGCATTTTGGCGCAAATCCATGTGCGGGTGCTAAAAAAAGCAGCATCGGCATGCTTTTCACGTCGTTTGGTAGAAATCCACGCGCGCGTTCTGCCAAAAGCACCATTTGCATGCCTATCGTGTGGTTTTGCAGAAAACTGCGTCCGCGTCTACCAAAGATGCATGCGCATGCTAAAAACGCGTTTTGGCACAAATTCATGTGCGGGTGCTAAAAAGAGCAGCATCGGCATGCTTTTCACGTTGTTTGGTAGAAATCCACGCGCGCGTTCTGCTAAAAGCACCATTTGCATGCCTATCGTGTGGTTTTGCAGAAAACTGCGTCCGCGTCTACCAAAAGATGCATGCGCATGCTTAAAACGCGCTTTGGCACAAATCCATGTGCGGATGCTAAAAAGAGCGGCATCGGCATGCTTTTCACGTCGTTTGGTAGAAATCCACACGCGCGTTCTGCCAAAAGCACCATTTGCATGCCTATTGTGTGGTTTTGCAGAAAACTGCGTCCGCGTCTACCAAAAGATGCATGCGCATGCTTAAAACGCGCTTTGGCACAAATCCATGTGCGGATGTTAAAAAGAGCAGCATCGGCATGCTTTTCGCGTCGTTTGGTAGAAATCCACGCGCGCGTTCTGCCAAAAGCACCATTTGCATGCATATCGTGTGGTTTTGCAGAAAACTGCGTCCGCGTCTACCAAAAGATGCATGCGCATGCTTAAAACGCGCTTTGGCACAAATCCATGTGCGGATGTTAAAAAGAGCAGCATCGGCATGCTTTTCACGTTGTTTGGTAGAAATCCACGCGCGCGTTCTGCCAAAAGCACCATTCGCATGCCTATCGTGTGGTTTTGCAAAAAACTGCGTCCGCGTCTACCAAAAGATGCATGCGCATGCTAAAAACGCGTTTTGGCACAAATCCATGTGCGGGTGCTAAAAAGAGCAGCATCGGCATGCTTTTCACGTTGTTTGGTAGAAATCCACGCGCGCGTTCTGCCAAAAGCACCATTTGCATGCCTATCGTGTGGTTTTGCAGAAAACTGCGTCCGCGTCTACCAAAAGATGCATGCGCATGCTTAAAACGCGCTTTGGCACAAATCCATGTGCGGATGCTAAAAAGAGCAGCATCGGCATGCTTTTCACGTCGTTTGGTAGAAATCCACGCGCGCGTTCTGCCAAAAGCACGATTTGCATGCATATCGTGTGGTTTTGCAGAAAACTGCGTCCGCGTCTACCAAAGGATGCATGCGCATGCTAAAAACGCGTTTTGGCACAAATCCATGTGCGGATGTTAAAAAGAGCAGCATCGGCATGCTTTTCACGTCGTTTGGTAGAAATCCACGCGCGCGTTCTGCCAAAAGCACCATTTGCATGCATATCGTGTGGTTTTGCAGAAAACTGCGTCCGCGTCTACCAAAAGATGCATGCGCATGCTTAAAACGCGTTTTGGCACAAATCCATGTGCGGGTGCTAAAAAGAGCAGCATCGGCATGCTTTTCACGTTGTTTGGTAGAAATCCACGCGCGCGTTCTGCCAAAAGCACCATTTGCATGCCTATCGTGTGGTTTTGCAGAAAACTGCGTCCGCGTCTACCAAAAGATGCATGCGCATGCTAAAAACGCGTTTTGGCACAAATCCATGTGCGGGTGCTAAAAAGAGCAGCATCGGCATGCTTTTCACGTCGTTTGGTAGAAATCCACGCGCGCGTTCTGCCAAAAGCACGATTTGCATGCATATCGTGTGGTTTTGCAGAAAACTGCGTCCGCGTCTACCAAAAGAAGCATGCGCATGCTTAAAACGCGTTTTGGCACAAATCCATGTGCGGGTGCTAAAAAGAGCAGCATCGGCATGCTTTTCACGTCGTTTGGTAGAAATCCACGTGCGCGTTCTGCCAAAAGCACCATTTGCATGCATATCGTGTGGTTTTGCAGAAAACTGCGTCCGCGTCTACCAAAAGATGCATGCGCATGCTTAAAACGCGCTTTGGCACAAATCCATGTGCGGATGTTAAAAAGAGCAGCATCGGCATGCTTTTCACGTCGTTTGGTAGAAATCCACGCGCGCGTTCTGCCAAAAGCACCATTTGCATGCCTATCGTGTGGTTTTGCAGAAAACTGCGTCCGCGTCTACCAAAAGATGCATGCGCATGCTAAAAACGCGTTTTGGCACAAATCCATGTGCGGGTGCTAAAAAGAGCAGCATCGGCATGCTTTTCACGTTGTTTGGTAGAAATCCACGCGCGCGTTCTGCCAAAAGCACCATTTGCATGCCTATCGTGTGGTTTTGCAGAAAGCTGCGTCCGCGTCTACCAAAAGATGCATGCGCATGCTTAAAACGCGTTTTGGCACAAATCCATGTGCGGGTGCTAAAAAGAGCAGCATCGGCATGCTTTTCACGTCGTTTGGTAGAAATCCACGCGCGCGTTCTGCCAAAAGCACCATTTGCATGCCTATCGTGTGGTTTTGCAGAAAACTGCGACCGCGTCTACCAAAAGATGCATGCGCATGCTAAAAACGCGTTTTGGCACAAATCCATGTGCGGATGTTAAAAAGAGCAGCATCGGCATGCTTTTCACGTCGTTTGGTAGAAATCCACGCGCGCGTTCTGCCAAAAGCACCATTTGCATGCATATCGTGTGGTTTTGCAGAAAACTGCGTCCGCGTCTACCAAAAGATGCATGCGCATGCTTAAAACGCGTTTCGGCACAAATCCATGTGCGGGTGCTAAAAAGAGCAGCATCGGCATGCTTTTCACGTTGTTTGGTAGAAATCCACGCGCGCGTTCTGCCAAAAGCACCATTTTCATGCATATCGTGTGGTTTTGCAGAAAACTGCGTCCACGTCTACCAAAAGATGCATGCGCATGCTTAAAACGCGCTTTGGCACAAATCCATGTGCGGATGTTAAAAAGAGCAGCATCGGCATGCTTTTCACGTCGTTTTGTAGAAATCCACGCGCGCGTTCTGCCAAAAGCACCATTTGCATGCCTATCGTGTGGTTTTGCAGAAAACTGCGTCCGCGTCTACCAAAAGATGCATGCGCATGCTAAAAACGCGTTTTGGCACAAATCCATGTGCGGGTGCTAAAAAGAGCAGCATCGGCATGCTTTTCACGTTGTTTGGTAGAAATCCACGCGCGCGTTCTGCCAAAAGCACCATTTGCATGCCTATCGTGTGGTTTTGCAGAAAGCTGCGTCCGCGTCTACCAAAAGATGCATGCGCATGCTTAAAACGCGTTTTGGCACAAATCCATGTGCGGGTGCTAAAAAGAGCAGCATCGGCATGCTTTTCACGTCGTTTGGTAGAAATCCACGCGCGCGTTCTGCCAAAAGCACGATTTGCATGCATATCGTGTGGTTTTGCAGAAAACTGCGTCCGCGTCTACCAAAAGATGCATGCGCATGCTTAAAACGCGTTTTGGCACAAATCCATGTGCGGGTGCTAAAAAGAGCAGCATCGGCATGCTTTTCACGTCGTTTGGTAGAAATCCACGCGCGCGTTCTTCCAAAAGCACCATTTGCATGCATATCGTGTGGTTTTGCAGAAAACATGCGTCCGCGTCTACCAAAAGATGCATGCGCATGCTAAAAACGCGTTTTGGCACAAATCCATGTGCGGATGTTAAAAAGAGCAGCATCGGCATGCTTTTCACGTCGTTTGGTAGAAATCCACGCGCGCGTTCTGCCAAAAGCACCATTTGCATGCCTATCGTGTGGTTTTGCAGAAAACTGCGTCCGCGTCTACCAAAAGATGCATGCGCATGCAAAAAACGCGTTTTGTCACAAATCCATGTGCGGGTGCTAAAAAGAGCAGCATCGGCATGCTTTTCACGTTGTTTGGTAGAAATCCACGCGCGCGCTCTGCCAAAAGCACGATTTGCATGCATATCGTGTGGTTTTGCAGAAAACTGCGTCCGCGTCTACCAAAAGATGCATGCGCATGCTAAAAACGCGTTTTGGCACAAATCCATGTGCGGATGTTAAAAAGAGCAGCATCGGCATGCTTTTCACGTCGTTTGGTAGAAATCCACGCGCGCGTTCTGCCAAAAGCACCATTTGCATGCATATCGTGTGGTTTTGCAGAAAACTGCGTCCGCGTCTACCAAAAGATGCATGCGCATGCTTAAAACGCGTTTTGGCACAAATCCATGTGCGGGTGCTAAAAAGAGCAGCATCGGCATGCTTTTCACGTCGTTTGGTAGAAATCCACACGCGCGTTCTGCCAAAAGCACCATTTGCATGCCTATTGTGTGGTTTTGCAGAAAACTGCGTCCGCGTCTACCAAAAGATGCATGCGCATGCTAAAAACGCGTTTTGTCACAAATCCATGTGCGGGTGCTAAAAAGAGCAGCATCGGCATGCTTTTCACGTTGTTTGGTAGAAATCCACGCGCGCGTTCTGCCAAAAGCACCATTTGCATGCCTATCGTGTGGTTTTGCAGAAAACTGCGTCCGCGTCTACCAAAAGATGCATGCGCATGCTTAAAACGCGCTTTGGCACAAATCCATGTGCGGATGCTAAAAAGAGCAGCATCGGCATGCTTTTCACATCGTTTGGTAGAAATCCACGCGCGCGTTCTGCCAAAAGCACGGTTTGCATGCATATCGTGTGGTTTTGCAGAAAACTGCGTCCGCGTCTACCAAAAGATGCATGCGCATGCTAAAAACGCGTTTTGGCACAAATCCATGTGCGGATGTTAAAAAGAGCAGCATCGGCATGCTTTTCACGTCGTTTGGTAGAAATCCACGCGCGCGTTCTGCCAAAAGCACCATTTGCATGCCTATCGTGTGGTTTTGCAGAAAACTGCGTCCGCGTCTACCAAAAGATGCATGCGCATGCTTAAAACGCGCTTTGGCACAAATCCATGTGCGGATGCTAAAAAGAGCAGCATCGGCATGCTTTTCACGTCGTTTGGTAGAAATCCACGCGCGCGTTCTGCCAAAAGCACGATTTGCATGCATATCGTGTGGTTTTGCAGAAAACTGCGTCCGCGTCTACCAAAAGATGCATGCGCATGCTAAAAACGCGTTTTGGCACAAATCCATGTGCGGATGTTAAAAAGAGCAGCATCGGCATGCTTTTCACGTCGTTTGGTAGAAATCCACGCGCGCGTTCTGCCAAAAGCACCATTTGCATGCATATCGTGTGGTTTTGCAGAAAACTGCGTCCGCGTCTACCAAAAGATGCATGCGCATGCTTAAAACGCCCTTTGGCACAAATCCATGTGCGGATGTTAAAAAGAGCAGCATCGGCATGCTTTTCACGTCGTTTGGTAGAAATCCACGCGCGCGTTCTGCCAAAAGCACCATTTGCATGCCTATCGTGTGGTTTTGCAGAAAACTGCGTCCGCGTCTACCAAAAGATGCATGCGCATGCTAAAAACGCGTTTTGGCACAAATCCATGTGCGGGTGCTAAAAAGAGCAGCATCGGCATGCTTTTCACGTTGTTTGGTAGAAATCCACGCGCGCGTTCTGCCAAAAGCACCATTTGCATGCCTATCGTGTGGTTTTGCAGAAAACTGCGTCCGCGTCTACCAAAAGATGCATGCGCATGCTTAAAACGCGTTTTGGCACAAATCCATGTGCGGGTGCTAAAAAGAGCAGCATCGGCATGCTTTTCACGTCGTTTGGTAGAAATCCACGCGCACGTTCTGCCAAAAGCACCATTTGCATGCCTATCGTGTGGTTTTGCAGAAAACTGCGTCCGCGTCTACCAAAAGATGCATGCGCATGCTAAAAACGCGTTTTGGCACAAATCCATGTGCGGATGTTAAAAAGAGCAGCATCGGCATGCTTTTCACGTCGTTTGGTAGAAATCCACGCGCGCGTTCTGCCAAAAGCACCATTTGCATGCATATCGTGTGGTTTTGCAGAAAACTGCGTCCGCGTCTACCGAAAGATGCATGCGCATTCTAAAAACGCGTTTTGGCACAAATCCATGTGCGGATGTTAAAAAGAGCTGCATCGGCATGCTTTTCACGTCGTTTGGTAGAAATCCACGCGCGCGTTCTGCCAAAAGCACCATTTGCATGCATATCGTGTGGTTTTGCAGAAAACTGCGTCCGCGTCTACCAAAAGATGCATGCGCATGCTTAAAACGCGTTTTGGCACAAATCCATGTGCGGGTGCTAAAAAGAGCAGCATCGGCATGCTTTTCACGTCGTTTGGTAAAAATCCACACGCGCGTTCTGCCAAAAGCACGATTTGCATGCATATCGTGTGGTTTTGCAGAAAACTGCGTCCGCGTCTACCAAAAGATGCATGCGCATTCTAAAAACGCGTTTTGGCACAAATCCATGTGCGGATGTTAAAAAGAGCTGCCTCGGCATGCTTTTCACGTCGTTTGGTAGAAATCCACGCGCGCGTTCTGCCAAAAGCACCATTTGCAGGCATATCGTGTGGTTTTGCAGAAAACTGCGTCCGCGTCTACCAAAAGATGCATGCGCATGCTTAAAACGCGTTTTGGCACAAATCCATGTGCGGGTGCTAAAAAGAGCAGCATCGGCATGCTTTTCACGTTGTTTGGTAGAAATCCACGCGCGCGTTCTGCCAAAAGCACCATTTGCATGCCTATCGTGTGGTTTTGCAGAAAACTGCGTCCGCGTCTACCAAAAGATGCATGCGCATGCTTAAAACGCGCTTTGGCACAAATCCATGTGCGGATGCTAAAAAGAGCAGCATCGGCATGCTTTTCACGTCGTTTGGTTGAAATCCACGCGCGCGTTCTGCCAAAAGCACGATTTGCATGCATATCGTGTGGTTTTGCAGAAAACTGCGTCCGCGTCTACCAAAAGATGCATGCGCATGCTAAAAACGCGTTTTGGCACAAATCCATGTGCGGATGTTAAAAAGAGCAGCATCGGCATGCTTTTCACGTCGTTTGGTAGAAATCCACGCGCGCGTTCTGCCAAAAGCACCATTTGCATGCATATCGTGTGGTTTTGCAGAAAACTGCGTCCGCGTCTACCAAAAGATGCATGCGCATGCTTAAAACGCGCTTTGGCACAAATCCATGTGCGGGTGCTAAAAAGAGCAGCATCGGCATGCTTTTCACGTTGTTTGGTAGAAATCCACGCGCGCGTTCTGCCAAAAGCACCATTTGCATGCCTATCGTGTGGTTTTGCAGAAAACTGCGTCCGCGTCTACCAAAAGATGCATGCGCATGCTTAAAACGCGCTTTGGCACAAATCCATGTGCGGATGCTAAAAAGAGCAGCATCGGCATGCTTTTCACGACGTTTGGTAGAAATCCACGCGCGCGTTCTGCCAAAAGCACCATTTGCATGCATATCGTGTGGTTTTGCAGAAAACTGCGTCCGCGTCTACCAAAAGATGCATGCGCATGCTTAAAACGCCCTTTGGCACAAATCCATGTGCGGATGTTAAAAAGAGCAGCATCGGCATGCTTTTCACGTCGTTTGGTAGAAATCCACGCGCGCGTTCTGCCAAAAGCACCATTTGCATGCATATCGTGTGGTTTTGCAGAAAACTGCGTCCGCGTCTACCAAAAGATGCATGCGCATGCTTAAAACGACCTTTGGCACAAATCCATGTGCGGATGTTAAAAAGAGCAGCATCGGCATGCTTTTCACGTCGTTTGGTAGAAATCCACGCGCGCGTTCTGCCAAAAGCACCATTTGCATGCCTATCGTGTGGTTTTGCAGAAAACTGCGTCCGCGTCTACCAAAAGATGCATGCGCATGCTAAAAACGCGTTTTGGCACAAATCCATGTGCGGGTGCTAAAAAGAGCAGCATCGGCATGCTTTTCACGTTGTTTGGTAGAAATCCACGCGCGCGTTCTGCCAAAAGCACCATTTGCATGCCTATCGTGTGGTTTTGCAGAAAACTGCGTCCGCGTCTACCAAAAGATGCATGCGCATGCTTAAAACGCGCTTTGGCACAAATCCATGTGCGGATGTTAAAAAGAGCAGCATCGGCATGCTTTTCACGTCGTTTGGTAGAAATCCACGCGCGCGTTCTGCCAAAAGCACCATTTGCATGCCTATCGTGTGGTTTTGCAGAAAACTGCGTCCGCGTCTACCAAAAGATGCATGCGCATGCTAAAAACGCGTTTTGGCACAAATCCATGTGCGGGTGGTAAAAAGAGCAGCATCGGCATGCTTTTCACGTTGTTTGGTAGAAATCCACGCGCGCGTTCTGCCAAAAGCACCATTTGCATGCCTATTGTGTGGTTTTGCAGAAAACTGCGTCCGCGTCTACCAAAAGATGCATGCGCATGCTTAAAACGCGTTTTGGCACAAATCCATGTGCGGGTGCTAAAAAGAGCAGCATCGGCATGCTTTTCACGTCGTTTGGTAGAAATCCACGCGCGCGTTCTGCCAAAAGCACGATTTGCATGCATATCGTGTGGTTTTGCAGAAAACTGCGTCCGCGTCTACCAAAAGATGCATGCGCATGCTAAAAACGCGTTTTGGCACAAATCCATGTGCGGATGTTAAAAAGAGCAGCATCGGCATGCTTTTCACGTCGTTTGGTAGAAATCCACGCGCGCGTTCTGCCAAAAGCACCATTTGCATGCATATCGTGTGGTTTTGCAGAAAACTGCGTCCGCGTCTACCAAAAGATGCATGCGCATGCTTAAAACGCGTTTTGGCACAAATCCATGTGCGGGTGCTAAAAAGAGCAGCATCGGCATGCTTTTCACGTCGTTTGGTAGAAATCCACACGCGCGTTCTGCCAAAAGCACCATTTGCATGCCTATTGTGTGGTTTTGCAGAAAACTGCGTCCGCGTCTACCAAAAGATGCATGCGCATGCTTAAAACGCCCTTTGGCACAAATCCATGTGCGGATGTTAAAAAGAGCAGCATCGGCATGCTTTTCACGTCGTTTGGTAGAAATCCACGCGCGCGTTCTGCCAAAAGCACGATTTGCATGCATATCGTGTGGTTTTGCAGAAAACTGCGTCCGCGTCTACCAAAAGATGCATGCGCATGCTAAAAACGCGTTTTGGCACAAATCCATGTGCGGATGTTAAAAAGAGCAGCATCGGCATGCTTTTCACGTCGTTTGGTAGAAATCCACGCGCGCGTTCTGCCAAAAGCACCATTTGCATGCATATCGTGTGGTTTTGCAGAAAACTGCGTCCGCGTCTACCAAAAGATGCATGCGCATGCTTAAAACGCGCTTTGGCACAAATCCATGTGCGGGTGCTAAAAAGAGCAGCATCGGCATGCTTTTCACGTTGTTTGGTAGAAATCCACGCGCGCGTTCTGCCAAAAGCACCATTTGCATGCCTATCGTGTGGTTTTGCAGAAAACTGCGTCCGCGTCTACCAAAAGATGCATGCGCATGCTTAAAACGCGCTTTGGCACAAATCCATGTGCGGATGCTAAAAAGAGCAGCATCGGCATGCATTTCACGTCGTTTGGTAGAAATCCACGCGCGCGTTCTGCCAAAAGCACCATTTGCATGCATATCGTGTGGTTTTGCAGAAAACTGCGTCCGCGTCAAACCAAAAGATGCATGCGCATGCTTAAAACGCCCTTTGGCACAAATCCATGTGCGGATGTTAAAAAGAGCAGCATCGGCATGCTTTTCACGTCGTTTGGTAGAAATCCACGCGCGCGTTCTGCCAAAAGCACCATTTGCATGCATATCGTGTGGTTTTGCAGAAAACTGCGTCCGCGTCTACCAAAAGATGCATGCGCATGCTTAAAACGCGCTTTGGCACAAATCCATGTGCGGATGTTAAAAGAGCAGCATCGGCATGCTTTTCACGTCGTTTGGTAGAAATCCACGCGCGCGTTCTGCCAAAAGCACCATTTGCATGCATATCGTGTGGTTTTGCAGAAAACTGCGTCCGCGTCTACCAAAAGATGCATGCGCATGCTTAAAACGCATTTTGGCACAAATCCATGTGCGGGTGCTAAAAAGAGCAGCATCGGCATGCTTTTCGCGTCGTTTGGTAGAAATCCACGCGTGCGTTCTGCCAAAAGCACCATTTGCATGCATATCGTGTGGTTTTGCAGAAAACTGCGTCCGCGTCTACCAAAAGATGCATGCGCATGCTTAAAACGCGCTTTGGCACAAATCCATGTGCGGATGTTAAAAAGAGCAGCATCGGCATGCTTTTCACGTTGTTTGGTAGAAATCCACGCGCGCGTTCTGCCAAAAGCACCATTCGCATGCCTATCGTGTGGTTTTGCAGAAAACTGCGTCCGCGTCTACCAAAAGATGCATGCGCATGCTAAAAACGCGTTTTGGCACAAATCCATGTGCGGATGTTACAAAAATGCAGCATCGGCATGCATTTCACGTCGTTTGGTAGAAATCCACGCGCGCGTTCTGCCAAAAGCACCATTTGCATGCATATCGTGTGGTTTTGCAGAAAACTGCGTCCGCGTCTACCAAAAGATGCATGCGCATGCTTAAAACGCCCTTTGGCACAAATCCATGTGCGGATGTTAAAAAGAGCAGCATCGGCATGCTTTTCACGTCGTTTGGTAGAAATCCACGCGCGCGTTCTGCCAAAAGCACCATTTGCATGCATATCGTGTGGTTTTGCAGAAAACTGCGTCCGCGTCTACCAAAAGATGCATGCGCATGCTTAAAACGCCCTTTGGCACAAATCCATGTGCGGATGTTAAAAAGAGCAGCATCGGCATGCTTTTCACGTCGTTTGGTAGAAATCCACGCGCGCGTTCTGCCAAAAGCACCATTTGCATGCCTATCGTGTGGTTTTGCAGAAAACTGCGTCCGCGTCTACCAAAAGATGCATGCGCATGCTAAAAACGCGTTTTGGCACAAATCCATGTGCGGGTGCTAAAAAGAGCAGCATCGGCATTCTTTTCACGTTGTTTGGTAGAAATCCACGCGCGCGTTCTGCCAAAAGCACCATTTGCATGCCTATCGTGTGGTTTTGCAGAAAACTGCGTCCGCGTCTACCAAAAGATGCATGCGCATGCTTAAAACGCGCTTTGGCACAAATCCATGTGCGGATGTTAAAAAGAGCAGCATCGGCATGCTTTTCACGTCGTTTGGTAGAAATCCACGCGCGCGTTCTGCCAAAAGCACCATTTGCATGCCTATCGTGTGGTTTTGCAGAAAACTGCGTCCGCGTCTACCAAAAGATGCATGCGCATGCTAAAAACGCGTTTTGGCACAAATCCATGTGCGGGTGCTAAAAAGAGCAGCATCGGCATGCTTTTCACGTTGTTTGGTAGAAATCCACGCGCGCGTTCTGCCAAAAGCACCATTTGCATGCCTATCGTGTGGTTTTGCAGAAAACTGCGTCCGCGTCTACCAAGAGATGCATGCGCATGCTAAAAACGCGTTTTGGCACAAATCCATGTGCGGGTGCTAAAAAGAGCAGCATCGGCATGCTTTTCACGTCGTTTGGTAGAAATCCACGCGCGCGTTCTG
This sequence comes from Dermacentor variabilis, assembly GCF_050947875.1. Classification (NCBI taxonomy): domain Eukaryota; kingdom Metazoa; phylum Arthropoda; class Arachnida; order Ixodida; family Ixodidae; genus Dermacentor; species Dermacentor variabilis. The sequence goes on along the minus strand of NW_027460424.1, from coordinate 5,923 downwards.
CCAAAAGCACCATTTGCATGCCTATCGTGTGGTTTTGCAGAAAACTGCGTCCGCGTCTACCAAAAGATGCATGCGCATGCTTAAAACGCGCTTTGGCACAAATCCATGTGCGGATGTTAAAAGAGCAGCATCGGCATGCTTTTCACGTCGTTGGTAGAAATCCACGCGCGCGTTCTGCCAAAAGCACCATTTGCATGCATATCGTGTGGTTTTGCAGAAAACTGCGTCCGCGTCTACCAAAAGATGCATGCGCATGCTTAAAACGCATTTTGGCACAAATCCATGTGCGGGTGCTAAAAAGAGCAGCATCGGCATGCTTTTCGCGTCGTTTGGTAGAAATCCACGCGTGCGTTCTGCCAAAAGCACCATTTGCATGCATATCGTGTGGTTTTGCAGAAAACTGCGTCCGCGTCTACCAAAAGATGCATGCGCATGCTTAAAACGCGCTTTGGCACAAATCCATGTGCGGATGTTAAAAAGAGCAGCATCGGCATGCTTTTCACGTTGTTTGGTAGAAATCCACGCGCGCGTTCTGCCAAAAGCACCATTCGCATGCCTATCGTGTGGTTTTGCAGAAAACTGCGTCCGCGTCTACCAAAAGATGCATGCGCATGCTAAAAACGCGTTTTGGCACAAATCCATGTGCGGATGTTAAAAAGAGCAGCATCGGCATGCTTTTCACGTCGTTTGGTAGAAATCCACGCGCGCGTTCTGCCAAAAGCACCATTTGCATGCATATCGTGTGGTTTTGCAGAAAACTGCGTCCGCGTCTACCAAAAGATGCATGCGCATGCTTAAAACGCGCTTTGGCACAAATCCATGTGCGGATGTTAAAAAGAGCAGCATCGGCATGCTTTTCACGTCGTTTGGTAGAAATCCACGCGCGCGTTCTGCCAAAAGCACCATTTGCATGCCTATCGTGTGGTTTTGCAGAAAACTGCGTCCGCGTCTACCAAAAGATGCATGCGCATGCTTAAAACGCGCTTTGGCACAAATCCATGTGCGGATGTTAAAAGAGCAGCATCGGCATGCTTTTCACGTCGTTGGTAGAAATCCACGCGCGCGTTCTGCCAAAACCACCATTTGCATGCATATCGTGTGGTTTTGCAGAAAACTGCGTCCGCGTCTACCAAAAGATGCATGCGCATGCTTAAAACGCATTTTGGCACAAATCCATGTGCGGGTGCTAAAAAGAGCAGCATCGGCATGCTTTTCGCGTCGTTTGGTAGAAATCCACGCGTGCGTTCTGCCAAAAGCACCATTTGCATGCATATCGTGTGGTTTTGCAGAAAACTGCGTCCGCGTCTACCAAAAGATGCATGCGCATGCTTAAAACGCGCTTTGGCACAAATCCATGTGCGGATGTTAAAAAGAGCAGCATCGGCATGCTTTTCACGTTGTTTGGTAGAAATCCACGCGCGCGTTCTGCCAAAAGCACCATTCGCATGCCTATCGTGTGGTTTTGCAGAAAACTGCGTCCGCGTCTACCAAAAGATGCATGCGCATGCTAAAAACGCGTTTTGGCACAAATCCATGTGCGGATGTTAAAAAGAGCAGCATCGGCATGCTTTTCACGTCGTTTGGTAGAAATCCACGCGCGCGTTCTGCCAAAAGCACCATTTGCATGCATATCGTGTGGTTTTGCAGAAAACTGCGTCCGCGTCTACCAAAAGATGCATGCGCATGCTTAAAACGCGCTTTGGCACAAATCCATGTGCGGGTGCTAAAAAGAGCAGCATCGGCATGCTTTTCACGTCGTTTGGTAGAAATCCACGCGCGCGTTCTGCCAAAAGCACCATTTGCATGCCTATCGTGTGGTTTTGCAGAAAACTGCGTCCGCGTCTACCAAAAGATGCATGCGCATGCTAAAAACGCGTTTTGGCACAAATCCATGTGCGGATGTTAAAAAGAGCAGCATCGGCATGCTTTTCACGTCGTTTGGTAGAAATCCACGCGCGCGTTCTGCCAAAAGCACGATTTGCATGCATATCGTGTGGTTTTGCAGAAAACTGCGTCCGCGTCTACCAAAAGATGCATGCGCATTCTAAAAACGCGTTTTGGCACAAATCCATGTGCGGATGTTAAAAAGAGCTGCATCGGCATGCTTTTCACGTCGTTTGGTAGAAATCCACGCGCGCGTTCTGCCAAAAGCACCATTTGCATGCATATCGTGTGGTTTTGCAGAAAACTGCGTCCGCGTCTACCAAAAGATGCATGCGCATGCTTAAAACGCGTTTTGGCACAAATCCATGTGCGGGTGCTAAAAAGAGCAGCATCGGCATGCTTTTCACGTTGTTTGGTAGAAATCCACGCGCGCGTTCTGCCAAAAGCACCATTTGCATGCCTATCGTGTGGTTTTGCAGAAAACTGCGTCCGCGTCTACCAAAAGATGCATGCGCATGCTTAAAACGCGCTTTGGCACAAATCCATGTGCGGATGCTAAAAAGAGCAGCATCGGCATGCTTTTCACGTCGTTTGGTTGAAATCCACGCGCGCGTTCTGCCAAAAGCACGATTTGCATGCATATCGTGTGGTTTTGCAGAAAACTGCGTCCGCGTCTACCAAAAGATGCATGCGCATGCTAAAAACGCGTTTTGGCACAAATCCATGTGCGGATGTTAAAAAGAGCAGCATCGGCATGCTTTTCACGTCGTTTGGTAGAAATCCACGCGCGCGTTCTGCCAAAAGCACCATTTGCATGCATATCGTGTGGTTTTGCAGAAAACTGCGTCCGCGTCTACCAAAAGATGCATGCGCATGCTTAAAACGCGCTTTGGCACAAATCCATGTGCGGGTGCTAAAAAGAGCAGCATCGGCATGCTTTTCACGTTGTTTGGTAGAAATCCACGCGCGCGTTCTGCCAAAAGCACCATTTGCATGCCTATCGTGTGGTTTTGCAGAAGACTGCGTCCGCGTCTACCAAAAGATGCATGCGCATGCTTAAAACGCGCTTTGGCACAAATCCATGTGCGGATGCTAAAAAGAGCAGCATCGGCATGCTTTTCACGACGTTTGGTAGAAATCCACGCGCGCGTTCTGCCAAAAGCACCATTTGCATGCATATCGTGTGGTTTTGCAGAAAACTGCGTCCGCGTCTACCAAAAGATGCATGCGCATGCTTAAAACGCCCTTTGGCACAAATCCATGTGCGGATGTTAAAAAGAGCAGCATCGGCATGCTTTTCACGTCGTTTGGTAGAAATCCACGCGCGCGTTCTGCCAAAAGCACCATTTGCATGCATATCGTGTGGTTTTGCAGAAAACTGCGTCCGCGTCTACCAAAAGATGCATGCGCATGCTTAAAACGACCTTTGGCACAAATCCATGTGCGGATGTTAAAAAGAGCAGCATCGGCATGCTTTTCACGTCGTTTGGTAGAAATCCACGCGCGCGTTCTGCCAAAAGCACCATTTGCATGCCTATCGTGTGGTTTTGCAGAAAACTGCGTCCGCGTCTACCAAAAGATGCATGCGCATGCTAAAAACGCGTTTTGGCACAAATCCATGTGCGGGTGCTAAAAAGAGCAGCATCGGCATGCTTTTCACGTTGTTTGGTAGAAATCCACGCGCGCGTTCTGCCAAAAGCACCATTTGCATGCCTATCGTGTGGTTTTGCAGAAAACTGCGTCCGCGTCTACCAAAAGATGCATGCGCATGCTTAAAACGCGCTTTGGCACAAATCTATGTGCGGATGTTAAAAAGAGCAGCATCGGCATGCTTTTCACGTCGTTTGGTAGAAATCCACGCGCGCGTTCTGCCAAAAGCACCATTTGCATGCCTATCGTGTGGTTTTGCAGAAAACTGCGTCCGCGTCTACCAAAAGATGCATGCGCATGCTTAAAACGCGCTTTGGCACAAATCCATGTGCGGATGCTAAAAAGAGCAGCATCGGCATGCTTTTCACGTCGTTTGGTTGAAATCCACGCGCGCGTTCTGCCAAAAGCACGATTTGCATGCATATCGTGTGGTTTTGCAGAAAACTGCGTCCGCGTCTACCAAAAGATGCATGCACATGCTAAAAACGCGTTTTGGCACAAATCCATGTGCGGATGTTAAAAAGAGCAGCATCGGCATGCTTTTCACGTCGTTTGGTAGAAATCCACGCGCGCGTTCTGCCAAAAGCACCATTTGCATGCATATCGTGTGGTTTTGCAGAAAACTGCGTCCGCGTCTACCAAAAGATGCATGCGCATGCTTAAAACGCGCTTTGGCACAAATCCATGTGCGGGTGCTAAAAAGAGCAGCATCGGCATGCTTTTCACTTTGTTTGGTAGAAATCCACGCGCGCGTTCTGCCAAAAGCACCATTTGCATGCCTATCGTGTGGTTTTGCAGAAAACTGCGTCCGCGTCTACCAAAAGATGCATGCGCATGCTTAAAACGCGCTTTGGCACAAATCCATGTGCGGATGCTAAAAAGAGCAGCATCGGCATGCTTTTCACGACGTTTGGTAGAAATCCACGCGCGCGTTCTGCCAAAAGCACCATTTGCATGCATATCGTGTGGTTTTGCAGAAAACTGCGTCCGCGTCTACCAAAAGATGCATGCGCATGCTTAAAACGCCCTTTGGCACAAATCCATGTGCGGATGTTAAAAAGAGCAGCATCGGCATGCTTTTCACGTCGTTTGAAAGAAATCCACGCGCGCGTTCTGCCAAAAGCACCATTTGCATGCATATCGTGTGGTTTTGCAGAAAACTGCGTCCGCGTCTACCAAAAGATGCATGCGCATGCTTAAAACGACCTTTGGCACAAATCCATGTGCGGATGTTAAAAAGAGCAGCATCGGCATGCTTTTCACGTCGTTTGGTAGAAATCCACGCGCGCGTTCTGCCAAAAGCACCATTTGCATGCCTATCGTGTGGTTTTGCAGAAAACTGCGTCCGCGTCTACCAAAAGATGCATGCGCATGCTAAAAACGCGTTTTGGCACAAATCCATGTGCGGGTGCTAAAAAGAGCAGCATCGGCATGCTTTTCACGTTGTTTGGTAGAAATCCACGCGCGCGTTCTGCCAAAAGCACCATTTGCATGCCTATCGTGTGGTTTTGCAGAAAACTGCGTCCGCGTCTACCAAAAGATGCATGCGCATGCTTAAAACGCGCTTTGGCACAAATCCATGTGCGGATGTTAAAAAGAGCAGCATCGGCATGCTTTTCACGTCGTTTGGTAGAAATCCACGCGCGCGTTCTGCCAAAAGCACCATTTGCATGCCTATCGTGTGGTTTTGCAGAAAACTGCGTCCGCGTCTACCAAAAGATGCATGCGCATGCTAAAAACGCGTTTTGGCACAAATCCATGTGCGGGTGGTAAAAAGAGCAGCATCGGCATGCTTTTCACGTTGTTTGGTAGAAATCCACGCGCGCGTTCTGCCAAAAGCACCATTTGCATGCCTATCGTGTGGTTTTGCAGAAAACTGCGTCCGCGTCTACCAAAAGATGCATGCGCATGCTTAAAACGCGTTTTGGCACAAATCCATGTGCGGGTGCAAAAAAGAGCAGCATCGGCATGCTTTTCACGTCGTTTGGTAGAAATCCACGCGCGCGTTCTGCCAAAAGCACGATTTGCATGCATATCGTGTGGTTTTGCAGAAAACTGCGTCCGCGTCTACCAAAAGATGCATGCGCATGCTAAAAACGCGTTTTGGCACAAATCCATGTGCGGATGTTAAAAAGAGCAGCATCGGCATGCTTTTCACGTCGTTTGGTAGAAATCCACGCGCGCGTTCTGCCAAAAGCACCATTTGCATGCCTATCGTGTGGTTTTGCAGAAAACTGCGTCCGCGTCTACCAAAAGATGCATGCGCATGCTAAAAACGCGTTTTGGCACAAATCCATGTGCGGGTGCTAAAAAGAGCAGCATCGGCATGCTTTTCACGTTGTTTGGTAGAAATCCACGCGCGCGTTCTGCCAAAAGCACCATTTGCATG